>NW_015749559.1:0-460 GCF_001515625.1 Sinocyclocheilus rhinocerous
TTAAACCGCATAAACACATTTCATTACACCAAATACACAAAATTCCTTTTAAGGAAGTTATTTTGTATTCACATCTGTAAGTGATTTATGTAATTTGAAGTCTGCCAAGTTCACTTTTTCTTTTATGTTGTTTTGGTTCCAGTGTCAGTTGGGCAATTTTATCACTTGTTCTGTGTGATGGACTGATCACCTGAGTCGTGATTATGATATTCGAGCACAAGCTTTTTGATATATTGTGTTATATACATATCAGCACCATTACGGTTTGCACGGTACCTCATTGTGGAGTACAGTGCTTCATTTCACAGGACAAGCGCCACACACACAGCCGTGAGAGCACCTGTGGGGGAAAAGAATATCCTTCACTCTCAGCTTCATACCTACGTCTATTTTTATGGCTCATTTTACATGTTCGGGAGGGTGCTACGGGCCGGCTGAATTAGACCCTGGCATTCTTTGC
>NW_015749560.1:0-461 GCF_001515625.1 Sinocyclocheilus rhinocerous
ACTCTTCTTTTAAATGTTTTTTTTAGTGCACAGTAACTCTCATACAGTATATCTGGTTAAATGAGCAGTATGTAATACCTACATTCTGTGCTGCTTGTCTGTATCTCCTGCGGCGACAGTAAACCACAGCAGCAGTTACAGCTGCAGCCACCAGCAGAACAACAACCGCACATATTCCTGCTGCAGCAGCTGAAGACAAACCTGAATCTGGAACAGATAAAGAGAAGCAGTCATTATTACTAGAGAGTGAATGATAATCCATCCAGTACTTAACAATATCTTCTGACTGATAATTACACCTTTATACTTTGGTCATCAGGTGTATGACATTGTTTTAACTGATAAATGGTGCCGTCAGTTGTTTTTAGCTACTGCAGCTCAAACAGCATCTGCACTTTGAGCTTAACTGGAAGCAGCAGCGCTCACAGGAATACTGGCTGATATTATGCATTTTGCATGTT
>NW_015749561.1:0-461 GCF_001515625.1 Sinocyclocheilus rhinocerous
AATTTAAATGGTTTATTAATAAACGTGCGATTAGTCGACTAATGCCTAAAATGAACCAGAAAAATCTTTAGTCGAGGTCAGCCCTAATATTTTCTGTTTTCATTGTAATTTTAAAGTTTTAGTAATTTTGTTGTATGTTTTTGTCTTTTTTCTTTAGTTTTTTTTGTCTTAAATAATTATGAATATTTTGAATAGTTTTTAGATTTGTTTTCATTTTTAATTTGAGTAATTTTGTTGTGTTTTTGTCATTTTTAGTAGTTTTTTAATGTCTATGAAGTTTTTAGTAGCTTTAGTTTTAGTTTAGTTTGTTTTATTTCAGTTTTAGTCAAGTTCAAGTTAATTAAAATGAACAATGCTGCCATTGCAACTAGCTGAAATCAAATGTTTTTTTTAATATATATTACTTCAGTTACCTTTTAAAGGGGTCATATGATGCTTTTTTAAAGGTCATTATTTGGTGT
>NW_015749562.1:0-461 GCF_001515625.1 Sinocyclocheilus rhinocerous
ATATAATACATATATGCATGTCTGCTTATTTTAGACATGGACATTATTTCTCGTAAAAAAAAAAAATTTAAATACTGGTACACTTTATTGCAATATAAATCATGTCACCAATAAGCACCATTTATTAATGTTAAAAGAAGCCAATTTAAAAATTTTACCTGAGCAGATCAGTCCAGCATCTCCAGCAGGACCACAGTCATGTTTAAACCCTCCTTCTGCCGCACAGTTCTTTAGTGCTGACTCTGATCCAGTACACGGGACAACTCTCATCCAGATTTTTCCGGACCTGATCCAAAGTGAGCACCACGCAGAACATCTACAGGTTCTCCACAGTCCAGCTCTCTACACAACACTGCAGCATCAACCAAATCCCATGACTCCCCACACACTGTTCCCCACTGACCTCTATGATGAAGCTCCACTCTACCAGCACAGCGACTGTGACCACCAACCAACCTCAC
>NW_015749563.1:0-461 GCF_001515625.1 Sinocyclocheilus rhinocerous
GACTACATCTTCCATGTTTGGGATCTCTCCTTGCAAGCCAAACTTCTGAGTGCTCCTGCTCCACTGGTAGATGACCGGTACTTGGGAACGGCTCGCTAGGATAAGATGGGCCTTACCGTCCAAATTCACAAACTCTGCATCGGTATCACGAAACCATTCGTGAAGCGACTGGTAGGAGTAGAAGCCCTTGTCGTTCCATTTGTAGAGAGTAGAAAGTCCAGCCTTCGAGCTGTCAGCGATGATGAAGAACCAGTCGTTGCCGATCTGAAATGCCTCGATGTCATTCGGCTTGGAAATCTTGGAAACCTCAATGTCCTGGAACTTTGTGAACTTGCTTTGGTCTTCATCAAACTTGTAGATGTGGGAACCACCAAAGAGTTGAGCAACGATGACAAACACCTGGTTCTGGATGATCACAGACTTGCAGCCAACTATGGACTGACCTAAAAGAGAACACATTG
>NW_015749564.1:0-461 GCF_001515625.1 Sinocyclocheilus rhinocerous
ACCGATTATTATATGCGTTTTTTGATTCAGACTTTATTAATAAAATGTTTATTTTTCAGACAATAAGTGGATTTGCTGAATTGCACATATGCAATGTAGTGAGATCCAGTTTTAGTGTAATTTATATACTATTATAGTATTTAATATTTGGAATTTGCTTTTGTTTCTATATTTTCGATTTTCTATAGTTGAAATTGTAATTTTATGTGCATTTGTGTCATTTTTATTATTATTTTAAATATTTCTATATACAGTAGCTTTAATGAGTTTTTATTGTAGTTTTTGTTTTGTTTTAGCATTTCAACTTAAACTCTTTTTATCATTATATTACATATGACCCACTTGCTGTGAAAATGCAGTTGATTATAATTTGTTAAGTCGCCTCAAGTAGCAGACTGCTGTAAAACCGAATGTGTTGGTTTTCTCCAGCGTATCTGAAGAGGCGATACGGTCTGCTGAGT
>NW_015749565.1:0-461 GCF_001515625.1 Sinocyclocheilus rhinocerous
CAAATAGAAAAGTTATTTTAAATTGTAATAATATTTCACAATATTGTTGTATTTTTTATCACTTTTGATGTTTTGGCAAGTCTAAGAGATTTCAAAAACCTCAAAATCTTAAAGCCTGTATGTGTATGTACATATATTTTAAATGTAATTATTATTCAAACTATATCATCTCATGCTCTTAACATTGTTCTCGCTCTTCAGCAAAGTATCCTGAAATCAAGTCTTTGATGGGTCATGACCCCCAGCTGAAGTGGGTCGTGTCAGGGATGGTACTCACCCAGCTCCTGGCGTGTTACATGGTCCACGAGCTCTCCTGGAAGTGGGTGTTGTTTTGGGCGTATGCGTTCGGTGGCTGCATCAACCACTCTTTGACCCTAGCCATCCATGACATTTCACACAATGTGGCCTTTGGCACCAAAAGGGCACGCTGGAACCGCTGGTTCGCCATGTTCGCCAATCTC
>NW_015749566.1:0-461 GCF_001515625.1 Sinocyclocheilus rhinocerous
AAAAAAAAAAAAAAAAAAAAAAAAAAAAGTACTAGACACAAGTCAAGTGCAACGCTGAGGCTTTAATGACACAATAACACTGTACAGCTAGGTGGAGGTTTCTGCATGTCAACATTACACCGATGTATAAAAATAGCACAGTAATAAAAACAAAGACATCTGGACTAAGTGGCCAAACTGTCCACTTTATTTCTCATCCTCCCTTTTTTTTCCCTGCATCACCCATAAACCAGCTGTATCTCCAGTGCCCAACATTTGAAACTGGTCGAAGTGGGCCAGTCCTTGACCATGCGAAGATTCTGAGCCCTTGCACACCAGACAAGATCCACACCTCCCAGATCCAGCCACATGAGAAAAAGGCTTTCTAGGCATAGGTCAAGGCCTGGTCCAGTGAGAGCAGTCTCAGTATTATATTAAAGATGAATGCATTGCACCCAAAATAGAAAGTTAACTTGAGCACT
>NW_015749567.1:0-461 GCF_001515625.1 Sinocyclocheilus rhinocerous
GAGGTTGCAGCTGAAATAAAATAAGTATAATAAAACAAGTTTTTATTTTAATTCAACAATAACAACCCTGAACTCAACCACACAGACCACGAAAAGAGCTTTTATTGAGCATAAACTGCTGTTATTGCTTCACTTTCTCACACTCACTCGTGACACGTTTATGAATCAGTGGATTGAAACTAACTTCTGCTCAATTCACTGTAAATAAATACATATTTTAAGCATGTTTTGAAATGCTGATCTGATCAAATTGATTAGTTTTATTTGATCAAACAGGATGAATGTTTTTAGAACATCACAAATCATCAAATCCACTGATACTTACTGATCTCTGTGCGGTTTTCCCTCCAAACTGATGTCACTTCCTGCAGGATGATGTCATTCAGGAAGTGGCTTCTCTTAGTTCAAGGGATTTTATAAAAGACAATACTCACCAGAAAACATGTTTAGAAAATGAAGAA
>NW_015749568.1:0-461 GCF_001515625.1 Sinocyclocheilus rhinocerous
CGGGCCTACGGGTGTGTCGGATATCTGCGTACTGAGGATCCAAGCGGCCAAGTTGAGGTGGCATTCATGACTGCCCGATCACGAGTAGCTCCCAAGAAACAGCTTTCAATGCCCCGGCTGGAGCTGTGCGCTGCCCTCACTGGCGCTCAACTCGCACAAGTGCTGCAAAGGGAACTTACTGTAAGCATTGCTCGTGTTATCCTGTGGACAGACTCAACTACTGTCCTTAACTGGGTCCAGTCAGATTCCTGTCGCTTCAAGGTATTTGTGGGGACGCGGATTGCTGAAATACAGGAGCTGACTAATAACAAAGACTGGCGTTATGTTGACTCTGCCAACAACCCCGCTGATGACATCACAAGGGGGAAGACACTGTTGGAGCTGGCAGGTGAAAATCGATGGACTAAAGGACCTTTGTTTCTGTGGCTGTCACATGAGCATTGGCCGAATACCCCAACAAT
>NW_015749569.1:0-461 GCF_001515625.1 Sinocyclocheilus rhinocerous
ACGCGAGAGAGACGGCGAGAAAACGAGAGTCCCTGACAGACTTTGTGTGACTGTTAACAGAAGGTTTGGAATAATCTGAGCTCTGATAGACAGACAACACACACACAAACAATGCAAAATCAGGCCATTGGCTGGCAGCACATGCTTCCCCGTCCAATCACAGCCTGTTTTGATTTGAATTACAATACACATGCTGCATCTGTATAATCCGGCCTCGACCAGTAGGATTCCCTCCTTTTGTGTTGTTTTGATTCGCCTGGGCTGTGTTGCGTCTGTTTGAATGTCTGAATTTTAAAACGTAATTTGTATTTTTAGATGCTTTATTAAGTTCAAAAGTGTTAAAGTCAACATGATCAGCATTCACAATACATTTTAATTCCATCATGTGCCGTTTTGGGTGAACTGTCCCTTTAAGAAAGTAAACGGGGTCAATTCTGATGTCATGTTGACTTTAAAGAGTC
>NW_015749570.1:0-461 GCF_001515625.1 Sinocyclocheilus rhinocerous
ACGGCCCTTCCCTTTCTCTTCCAGCGAGAAGACCGAATCCACCAGTGACGGCTCCGCCACAGGAAGTGAGTCCAGCTGCTTCTTAATGGTTGTCCAGAGCAGTCGTGAGGCAGGCTGTAAAACTAATGTGTGATATGTCTAATATCATGTCCTTAGTAGAACAGGCTGGCCCAAGTTTACAAGTTCCTGATCTCATACAGGCGTTTGACAACAACCAGACATGAGTGCACTTGAATAAATGACCCTACTTTGTTTTCACTTTGTTTTCATAAAGGGTGTCCTCAGAGAGCGTCTTCATCAGTGGTCAAGCCTTCAAAGGCTGCAGCCAGAGTTTTGATTTGCTAGATTTGTCTTTGAAGGTTCTCCACGGTTAAGAGAGGTGAATCTAAGTCGACTTGCACCTAGGGTTGTAACAATATGAGATTTTCACGGTATGATAATCGTCTCAGAAAATATCATGG
>NW_015749571.1:0-461 GCF_001515625.1 Sinocyclocheilus rhinocerous
AACACTGAAAACTAATTTATCTGACATCAGATTTTCAGTTTTAAACAGATATCCATATAAGGTCAAATGGTTGAGATGAGTCAGAAATGAAAGTCACTCACTGTCTCCTGTCTGCTTTGTGTTGCTGTTTAAAGAAAGAAAAACTCAATGAGTTTGATACTGAAAGAAATATATACTGAATCTGTAATATGAGTAGTTAATCTGCAATCGATTATAGGATGGTCATTATCACGGTCAATCTAGCTATAATTGGTGATGTCAGTTGTGCAATCAGATCATACTCATGTTGGCATTATTCATAAAACAAATAAACATACCTTCACTTGCCCGTCTATTTTGTTGAAGGTTTGGTTTTGGGCTGTGGTGGTAAAGACAAAGACATTTTGTTACAACTATTTGCTTTTCTTCACCACATAAAGCAGCAACTTATAACAGTTGTTTATATAACAGTCTACTGAGAT
>NW_015749572.1:0-461 GCF_001515625.1 Sinocyclocheilus rhinocerous
ATAATTACACTGTAACAAGGACACCTAAAAATAAAGTGTAACCCATTTTATTTTGAGTCCACTCAAAAACAGTCTGCTGACTATAAGTAACTTTGCAACATGTCAACTAGCAGTCGTTCTACGGACTACAATTAACTACTAACCCTAACCCTAACCTAACAGTCTACTAATACTTAAGTTAGTTGACATGTAGTTGCAAACTAATGAGAGTTATTTAATATGTAGTTGCAAAGTTACTTTTAGTTAGCAAAATGTCTATTGAAATAAAGTGTAACCTACTTTTTAATGGCATTACTGAGGGACATAACTCGCCACCCCGTGATCTTGAGATGTGACTGTATCAAGCCGCTCTCGAGAGAAAGAGAGACGCTCTGTTTGTACAGATTTCCGTGATGTTGATCCGATAGCCTACGCGACCCGCTCTTATCGACGCCGACTGGCTCCGGTTCAACCCTCCCAGG
>NW_015749573.1:0-461 GCF_001515625.1 Sinocyclocheilus rhinocerous
TTGCACTGGCACACATTTCAATTTCACTCCAAAGAGGTCACAGTATAGATTACTTTTGGGATCTTCAGTTTGTGTGTGTGGCACATGATTTTGCGGTTTTACTTTGTCTGCCTCTCCTTTATTCACAACAGCAGGTCCATACATTACTTTCATTATAAAGTCAACATAAAATGGTGTTCACAAGCCATTTAACTTCTCTGAGTCCCACCACTCTGAGACATAAATCTTGAATATCATATTCAGAAGTAAAATGGGTTCTTGGGTATACTGTACATTCAAAAGTGTGGGGTTGGTAATATTTTTAGTCTCTTCTGCTTACTAAAACTGCATTTATTTGATAAAAAATACAATAAATACAGTTAAATTGTGAAATAGTATTACTATTTAAAATAGCTGTTTTCTATGTGAATATACTGTAAAACGTAATTTATTTCTGTGATCAAAGCTGAATTTTCAGCATC
>NW_015749574.1:0-461 GCF_001515625.1 Sinocyclocheilus rhinocerous
CTGGGCAGAAGCCACAGCCAAGAGAAGCATGAAGAAAGGTAATTCTGCCTAAGTTATGGCCAGATGTTTGTTGAGGGATGTCTCTGTTAATTTGAGCTGCAGTAAATATTTTATGCCGTCCGTTTATGGTTGAGTGTTATCATGCTTCAATGAGACCTGTAAGATGTTCGCTCCCTGTTGTTAACCAGTAACTTACAGCATCATAAATGTTTGTATGTTTCTTCAAAGCAGAGCACGAGAGTGAAGATGAGGATGAAAGTGAAGATCTGTTGCGAAGGACGGGTAACTTCATCGGCTCGTCTGACAGCCTGCCGAAGGGAATTATTAAGGTCTGCTGCTCAACATGTGACCAGTGTAGATATGAAAAACATGCTTTTATTGTTCCAAGTGTGTCAGTGAGAGCAACAGACCCTGGAGACCCTGTCTTAAGTCGCTGGGGTATATTTGTAGCAATAGCCAAC
>NW_015749575.1:0-461 GCF_001515625.1 Sinocyclocheilus rhinocerous
TAAAAATAATTGGGAAAGAATGAGAAAACTGCATTTTAAATAAATATTTAATGTAGTCTTTTAATTAAATAATATTTCAACCAATATGCAATCGTGAGAAACTGCGTGCATATGCTAATTATAAAATTTTCAAAATGCTGATTTTTACTAATAATACAAAGGCTTTAATATTAAGTCTCAAAACTACAGTATATGAAAAAATATTTGTAAAAGTATTAGAGAAATGGTATTTTAAATATTTTGTGTGGTCTTATAATTAAATAATGTTTTGACTAATAAGCAATCATGAAAACTGCATGCATACGAATGATAAATAATCAAAGAATGCTGATTTTTTACTAATATTCCAGTCTCTTAATTAGACTTTTAATTAATATTAAGTAATAAAACTATACGAAAAATAATTATAAAAGATTTTTTAAACAAACATTTCATGTAGTCTAATATGCAATCATAAAAAC
>NW_015749576.1:0-461 GCF_001515625.1 Sinocyclocheilus rhinocerous
ATATTTTTGTTATGTGAACATTGAAAACGTTCAGGTTTTTTATTTTTATTTTTTTACGTTTTTCCTGGTTATGCGAACATTAAGGGAACATTCAATTTGATCATTTTGCAAACATTATGGAAACATTACTTTTAAATGTACTCTGAACATTCTGAAACACATAACATTTAAAAAAAGATGTATGTATGAATAAAAGATGTATAAATGGTATTTTTGTGCTAATGTTTTAAGAACATTATTAATGACCAGATAACTTTGAAGGAATATTCTGTTAACACTAGACTACTGGAAGAACATTTGTTCATAACTTTGAGAAAACCTTACCAGAGCGTTAGCCGGAGTTTTGAGAACATTTTCTGATAGCTATGACGTTCTGTCGCAAAACATTTGCATTGCCTCAAGGAACTTTGCATTTGCTCAAACTTTTGTGATAAATATATATATATATATATATATATAGG
>NW_015749577.1:0-461 GCF_001515625.1 Sinocyclocheilus rhinocerous
ATAGACACAAACGCTCATCCCTGTGTGCTCGAACATGGGAAAACTCTGAGTTCAACCAATGAGTAGGGGACATCACAGTGCAGCCAGGACTCTGTAAGCACCATCAAGCAGAACTTGCGATATTTTTAACAAATCCTGGAAGGTGTGCAGTTCCTCTGTTTTGTTCCTCCGAGACTGCACGTTTCTCGAATTCATGGATGGCAACAGTGATTTATTTCCCCAGTTTAATTCCTCCTCTCTTTCCTCGTCTCCGAGGTCAAAATATCATGGCATATGTCAAAATATCAAGGCAAATTTGATTTCTCAAGTCATGGCCCCCTTAACATCATTGTTATTTCAGCAACATACTACAGAATAATCTTTTGAGAAACTCAAAAGTGGCATTCAAAAATAACCTTTTTATATGTGGCCAAAATCTTTGCGTAAACATACACAAACAGGAACAATCTGACTGAAAAAAA
>NW_015749578.1:0-461 GCF_001515625.1 Sinocyclocheilus rhinocerous
ATATTGTAATGCATTACTTTTAAACGTAACTTTCCCCAACACTGCGTTTGTGTACCTAAGACTGTTTTTATCTTGACAGTGCCTTGAAAATGCAACGCTCATGGCGCAAGACTCTTAAAAAACAAGGAGACGTGACACACACTGCACGTGTACTTCTGAAATCAGCTGTGGAAGTGGTGGTATTCAACGCTTTTGCAATTATTCCAACATTAACAGATTAGTCAAGGTCTGTACAGCCTCTTTCAATTGGACAGAAATGTTACTCTGAGCAACGTAACTAGATCCTTTTTTCTGATGCACGCAAAAACTGAACGTAACCCATAACAAAGAGCTAGTGAGTCTTTTTGCTCATAGAATTAAAACTGCAGGATTTGAAGTCAGTCTGCACATGATATCTGCATGGAGAACAGCCCGGTCCTGTCCAGCGTCCCTCTACACTCTTAAAAATAAAGGTTCTTTAA
>NW_015749579.1:0-461 GCF_001515625.1 Sinocyclocheilus rhinocerous
GCATTCCCTGTGCTACAGGCCCAGAATGTTTACAGCTGGCTGATGCCAGTTGTCATGGGGTTGTATTAAACACTGCAGTCATAAACCATTTTTTCCAATCTCTAATATACTGTATGAATTTATCTGGTAAGTCTGTGTAGGTCTTTCTCTTCATAATTTTCTTATTGCTCAATAATTGCTCTATTAAATGACTGGAGATCTCCGCATAGTCTTGGATCCATGGCCAACAATATTAGCATCACGTAATCCCTGGTAATGACAGCATTTGCAATATCCTGGGTTTGGAATTTTGGAGTTATTGCTTTATATCTAGGTTTAAAATGAACTATTGACCAAGACAGAGTGACCAGCATAGCTTTATCATCCACATTTTTGTTCTTGTACAAATCTTGGCCCCTTTTAAAGAGCTCAGTAACACAAGCTTATCATCTCTATCTTAAAAGAAGAGCCCAAAATCTCTC
>NW_015749580.1:0-461 GCF_001515625.1 Sinocyclocheilus rhinocerous
ATTTTCCTCTTGATGATGTGAAACTTTGCTGCTTTACGCCTTTTCTTCTCTTCACTGCACAGGAAATAATGTTAATGCATGAAGACAGCATTTGCTTTTGTGCTTCTGTATAAGGACTCACCTAATAATAGAGTTCATTTTGGCTTCTACTGCATCCATATCATGGTCATCTTCAAACATGTCTTCCTGTCGTCTCTGTTTTGGATGAGAATCAGGATACCTCTGTGACATCCACCCGTATGCGCCTCGACTGGCATGCCGACAAACCTGGCAAGCAGCAGGTCCTGGGAGAGGGGCCAGTTTGGTGGCCAACATATGGGCCATTCTCCACGGGGTGCCCATTCTGTACAGTCAGAGACACAAAGACAGTGACATCTAAAATTGCAATTGAATCCAATATAAAAAGGAATGTTTATCAAATAATATCTATAATTCTATAATAAGAGTCTGATGAAAAGTCT
>NW_015749581.1:0-461 GCF_001515625.1 Sinocyclocheilus rhinocerous
ATTATATCGCGATATATATTGATATTGAATTATTGTCCAGCCCTAGGGTAATTTATCTAACATTTGTCATAATTATCATATACAACTTGAAAAAAGTTTCATTTCACAATTTAAAAGTCCAAACTATTAGCCACAAATTTCTTGATTTGTAATGTTCTCAGTATCTTGGTTAATGAAATATTCGGATAAAAAATGGCAATTAGAAAAGCATGACATAAGAATATTCTAAGAACATACGAAATGTATCATAATATGATTATGAGACATGATGCATTTCAGCAAGTAGTACTGTTTCTTTCAACATACAAAATACCTTCTGATGTTCATTCATGTTTATTTTGTGCTTTAACTAGTAATGAAGAGGAAGAGATATCGGTTCATGTGCCGCTTGAGATGCTACAGCGATCTGTCACACCACATTAAAGAGCACTAAAACCACATTTATTGTTTGGATTTTATAA
>NW_015749582.1:0-461 GCF_001515625.1 Sinocyclocheilus rhinocerous
ATTAATTTGCATACAGAAAATATACATAGGGATTGGTGGAACAATGCTCTGTTGCAAGATGAGATCTCAGTCTTATATCACCATATTATGCAATGATGTGGCTGCACCTCTTTTTCCCTTTTCACCAGTCCCCTTAATCCCTTTGTGTGAGACTATGCAATTTAACTTTTCAAATGGCCAGACTTTCCCAGCACCGGTGCTCAAATGACTTGGGTCTCTTTTGGGTTACAATAGAGAGGGATCTAACTTGGGCATTTTGTTCAAATTAAGTTCTTTCACACTGGCAGGAGAGCAGGTCAATACGTGCAGTCCCATTATGTCTCTATCCAGGAAAAACTGGGTGCAGATTAATCAGAATCAGAATCAGAATCAGAATCAATCAGAAAGAGCTTTATTGCCAAGTATGCTTGCGCATTCAAGGAATTTGTTTTAGTGACATAAGCTTCCAGTACACAGAGACA
>NW_015749583.1:0-458 GCF_001515625.1 Sinocyclocheilus rhinocerous
TATTTTGATCTTTTCATTGTTATTATGTTTCTCCACATATATTCCCAGCTTTGGCAATACTGTATTTTTTTTACAGTCATGCCAATAAAGCAATTTTTAATAGGATAGATAGATAGATAGATAGATAGATAGATACTTGTCCCATTCTTAAATTTTGGGTTATATTCTTAATACACGTAGTAAAACAAACTCATGTCGTCTAAAACCAACATAAATACTATATTGGAAGGCTTAATGAAGCAATATGCGTTGTATACAAGTTAAAAATTGTGAAAAATACAGAATATCATACACAAAGGACGTCAAAATCAATATTATATACATTGCAACCTATAGTCCAGCCTTTCAGCAGGGCCCATTCAAAAACAGACAGACTAGCAGATTTTACCTTCTGCAGTCATCGGTTGAAATTGCGCCCTTATCCAAAGGTGGAAGGGATGGATTATACTTAATAGTAC
>NW_015749584.1:0-461 GCF_001515625.1 Sinocyclocheilus rhinocerous
ATTTTTATTCTAAGCGTAATATCACATCCTGGTACAAACGTGATCAGACGTAAAATAAGCTTTTCAGCTTAGGGAATCAAATAGAATCTTTGCTCATACTGAAGTTGAAAGCATCTGGCTTACCCAGTTCAGAGGGTGCGACAGTCCACTGGAAGGTTTTGCTCTCTTCAGAACAAACACACTGAGTGTAAGTGCAGCCTCTGCATGGCTGAGCGGTGAACTGTGTGGAGTCTGCTAGCGTGACCTTCACCTTTATTAAAAGATTTGTACAGGAAATGCCTTTACTACAAATGCTTGCAAAACCGCTCCAGGACAAGCAAGTAAATACATTATGGGGGCTTACCATGATACATTTGGGGAGGTAGTTGAACACAGTAGCTTTGAGAGTGAACGTCTCCCCACGAATAACAGAGTAAGGGAGCGTGAGGCTCACAAAGAAGGGCTTGAAAGCAGTGAGATCA
>NW_015749585.1:0-461 GCF_001515625.1 Sinocyclocheilus rhinocerous
AATACGGCAGTCATGCACTACTGTTCAAAAGTTTGGGGTTGGACATATTTTATAAATGTTTTTGAAAGTAGTCTTATATGTTCACCAGGGCTGCATTTATTTGATCATACATACAGTAAAGCAGTAATATTACAAAATATTATTATGATTTAAAAATACTTTTCGATTAAAAAAAAATGTCAAGACAATTTATTCCTGTGATAACAGCTGAATCTTTAGCAGTCTTCAGTGTCACATGATCATTCAGAAATAGGTGTTCAATAGTGTTTTTTTGTTGTTGTTGTTTAAACGTAATATTTTTTTCAGGATTCTTTTATGAATGTAAAGATTTAAAGAACAGCATTTCGTTCAAATAGTAAAGACATTTATAATGTTACAAAAGATTTCTGTCACTTTTGAAAAATGTTGTCCTTGCTGAATAGAAGTATTAATTTCTTAAAAAAAAAAAAAAAAAATCATAC
>NW_015749586.1:0-461 GCF_001515625.1 Sinocyclocheilus rhinocerous
ATGCCCTTTGTTATAATTGGCTAAGTTCTTTGCATATGAAGTGAAGCCATATGTTTTGTATAATTCAGGGTCCAGTGTTTCTACAGAGGCTGAAGGGACGAGAGCAGCCGCTCATCCGGACGAGTCACAACAAGAGACTGAGGTGACTGATCGTTTCATATTGACAATTTGTCTTCAACTGTTGTGCCTTTATAATAAATGATGTAAAATCATCAAAACTATGACTCTCTATCAAAGCGGCAGAATGTCTGGTTTCAGTTGGAAATGCGTCACATCATTGTAGTGAAGTGGATTGTGAATGCCAGTTGTCATTGGCTTCATTGTGACTTGTCTCTTCCCAGCCTGTGTCTGAGTCGGAGGATCCTGTGGCAGCTGCTGCGAGTCCCGCAGGAAAGACCGAAGCAGATGATGCTGAGGGAGAGACCTGCTCCATCTGCTTTGAGCCCTGGACCACGGCAGGT
>NW_015749587.1:0-459 GCF_001515625.1 Sinocyclocheilus rhinocerous
AGAGAGAGAGAGAGAGAGAGAGAGAGAGAGAGAGAGAGAGCAGTTACTTTGTCAAACAATCATTTTTCGACACTGATTATGGGGAAAATCTGTGTAACATTTAAGCATGTTAAAATGTGTTAAATGGAGCAGAAAGTGCTACTATAAGAGTGACTGGCAGTTGAAAACACAAAATTAGCCAGAATATTTAAAAAACGGACATGCAAGGGGCAGGGACGTGTAGAAGCGTGTGAAAGATGGGCGTTCAGATTCATTCGTGGCGCTTTGAGGCGTAGACTCTGTGTGGGCCTAATGATACAGATGCACCATTTAATAAACCAGACAAGAAAACACGTCGAGACGGATGGTGAGTCAGACAAGCGTCTGTACAGAAATACTTCGACTGATATCTAAAGTGAAAAGCACGTTCAACACACTGGTTGTTTTGAGGATCTTTGACTGTTGCCTGCAGATACCCAA
>NW_015749588.1:0-461 GCF_001515625.1 Sinocyclocheilus rhinocerous
TCTGCCTATAGATAAACCAGATGATGGATGGGTTAAGAAACTCGCTGACTTCTTGCATAATGAAATCTAAGTGCTTGCATAACCAGTAAAAGCACCCTAAAAACTAAAGAAAATACATGTTTTTTTTATTAATTTCATGGATTTTAAAGAGAAGAGACTGGATGTGTCGTTCTAGAAGAGAAGAAGGGAAAGTTTGTTCGAGTTATTTGTAGTATACATGTTAGGCAACTCGCTAGTTCTAGTAAAGGGTTAATTCAGTCGGGCGGAGCCAAACTCCAGTCGAGTCCAGAAAAGTGAATGTTATAGTGAGCGCTTGATGGGCCGTCTTTGATAATGACTGTAATGTGTGAATGCTGCCATTAGGCCGAATTATTATTTAGGCTACACATGGAAGTTCGGGACGCTTGGCGTTGGAAGTAAACTCGCTCGAAGTGTTGGGAAACAGCTTTAACCAGAAGAAG
>NW_015749589.1:0-461 GCF_001515625.1 Sinocyclocheilus rhinocerous
GAAAATATGTTTTAATTAGAAATATAATGGAAATTTACAATAAATACATAAGTGAACAAGAAAAACATATTTTTTATTACATTCCAATTGGAATTAGAACAAATATATGAATACAAAGCTAAAGGAGCATTTATAAGATCAAGGAGAAAGTGGTTAGAGAAGGGTGAAATGAATTCTAAGTGATTTTTTTTTTCAATCTTGTAAGGAAAAATTGAGGGTTATCCTCTTTATCTAGACTAGTTTACACTGCGATGGCCATAGATGCTCCAAAACATATTATTATGAGATAAATAAAAACAATATATAATTTTATTTGGAAAAATAAACATCATTATTTGAATAAAAGAACACTTTACAATTCAATTCAAACCAAGGTGGACTTAATGTACTTGATTTTGAAACATCCAATAATATATTTAAAATGAATTGGATTTAAATTATGATATGATATGATATGATAT
>NW_015749590.1:0-461 GCF_001515625.1 Sinocyclocheilus rhinocerous
AGTTCACAGTAATGTAAGTGAGTATCAGTTCTGTTCACATACACTAATGTAATCAGTTGTAATGGCTGTCAAATGAGGCTTTTCTCAGTTTGGCTGACTGTGAGAGCAGAGAAGCATTTGCCTTGATTAAAAACTGCAGACACTGCAAATCGGTATCATGTCACTGCATAATTACATTTCTATAAAGAAAAACGGCAGATAAAAACACATCACAATGTCAAAATTCAGTCCAGCCATGCAGCATAAGAACAATATTCAATCAGTGATTAGCATTTTATGGGCACATTTTACTAATAAAATTCTGTTCACTGAAATCTTCATTTCATTCAACAATATGCACCATGGCCCAAAATTTGTGCTTTAAAAAGCTCTAGAAAAGACACCAAAATGTCCTTGTTAGCATGAACCCTGTGAAATGACTGACACCCAGATCTATTAATTCTAATCTGAATTCTTCCTAA
>NW_015749591.1:0-461 GCF_001515625.1 Sinocyclocheilus rhinocerous
AGACAGACAGACAGACAGACGGACGGACAGAGGGATGGAAGGATTATTATTGTTTACCATCACATTAATGATGCAAATGTGTTGTTGTCAACAGCCAAATTACACATTGTGAAAAGAGACCAAAGAATCAAACTGAAACTAAGTGAACTGAGCTGTAACGCTTGATATGATGCTGTACAGCGTCTGATTCCTACCTCAGCCCTACAGAAGAACAGCCCAGGCTGACTGTTACATATTTGGCACATGGAGTCATACAGATACGGGTCAATCTGGATCTACAGAGGGAACAGAAAGAGAGTGAATGAGATACACAGGGCTGATCTCACAGCATATGGCATATTTGCGTCAGAATCGGGTGTTTTAGATGAGGGAGACAATGTGGTTTTGAAAACCACTGCATTTCAGAGACATGTTCTTAAATCTAAACGAAATCCTTTTCAAGGAAAAAGAGACACAGGCAG
>NW_015749592.1:0-461 GCF_001515625.1 Sinocyclocheilus rhinocerous
AGCAGATAACCATATTAATGGCAACAAATTAATCATGAGGATTTATGACAATGTTCTTATTGTTATTTCTGTCTCGGTGCACCCAAGAACTACAAGCTGGCCATGCATGTTTTTGAACTTTTGACCACAGCAAGTTCCTTTGTTGAGTTTGATGAAATGCTCCTCAGCTGCACTGTCGTCTTCTCAAGCCCATGCAGCTCTGAAAACGTTGAGAAGCACTTCGACAACATCCAGACTTTATTAACCACCATTGGGGAATCCGCTGTTGATGACAGCAACATTGTTTCTGAGGACCTTGAGGTACACAGTAAAAACATTAAATACGTCTTGAAATAATGTCTTTTGCTGACATGGTTAGAATCACTAATGCAAACATCATGTAAAATTTCATATTTTAGGACACCTTCAGTCAAACGCCTTTTCACAAACATTTCATGGAGGTCATATGCACTGCACCTCTC
>NW_015749593.1:0-461 GCF_001515625.1 Sinocyclocheilus rhinocerous
GGTGAAAATACACTCAACACATTCAGATATATAAAGTCAGTAATCTTAACTTCAGTCAGTTAAAGCGTCATCATAATGATCTGATAAGTTTCTTACAGCTAAGACTTGTAACTAAAGTACAAATACAGGTACAGGCAGTGATGTGCAAACAAGGATTTTTTACAAGTCTTGAAGATGTAAATGAATTAGTCCTCATCAGTGCAGAACCCATGATCCACTTACTATGAATAATCAATTACGATATTTGTTATTAAATAAACTTAAGTTTCGCCCCTCATTCAAGTCCTCGGTTTACCCGCGCTCATAGCATTAGCACAGCATCAGTTGTTGTCCAAAAGAACTGGTTCAGACGGTGCTGTCAGTTATAGTAGGCAGTCATGTACTGTTCGGTAGCTTCACGCTGAATCATGCATGCACAGTATCATCAGCTCATCGGTTCTCAAATCGGACGCGTCCGAAAG
>NW_015749594.1:0-461 GCF_001515625.1 Sinocyclocheilus rhinocerous
CAACGGAGCATTCGGAGTTCTGGATGGCAAGAATGCTGGTCGAGCGTTGGAGTGAGCCCAGGCGAACGGGTGTTTTAGGCTGCTCACGTGGTTCAAGCAGTTCCAGCGTTTCAAGCAATGAATTGTTCTGAACCATGGGTTTTAAACACAAAGATTCAATCCATCCCATGAGGTTCCTATTCCAATCAGATGTTGCTGCAGGGTGGGGCCACTCCCCGCATTACTATTCTTTATGCATAAACTAACATAATGCTCTTATCACGTGGGGAACACAACTGTGCAAGTTTTGTTAATAACTTTGTAACAATCCACTTATACTTTGTCAAAAATTATAATAAGGGATTTCACAGCACGCGTCAAGGGCATAGGTTGGATTCGATTGCAAAGACATTTGATAAACCAGAAAGCAAAAAAAAAAAAAAACTTCATAAATTGCTTAAACAACGTGCGTGTATTGACCC
>NW_015749595.1:0-461 GCF_001515625.1 Sinocyclocheilus rhinocerous
CAAGGGACTTTTAAGATGTTCAAAATGACTTGCAGTTCAACACTGTAACAGGATATCCGTTCAATATGATATCCATTCACTAAATGCATCTTCTCTCTTAGGTGCAGAATGAGCTGGAGGCCCAAAGAATGGCAGTGAAGTTTGCTCTCCGTAAGCGAACTCACCACGAGGAACAGGCCTATCAAGAAATGCAATGGCAGCTAAAAACTGTAAGGCCTCTTCTTTATTCTCCCCCTTTTTTAATATCATTCTGGTGTTTTTGAATATGCAGTGAAACTGGGAATGATGAACTATCATCCAGTATAATAGGGAGTTAAAGAAAATTACACACAATTGAAATATGAATGTGGAAGTTCAGCAATGAAATATGGGTCAGTTAGTCTTTATTCCCAAATAAACCCCACAGGGTGATCAAATGAGGTGTAAAAGATTTAGTATCATTCTGAAGGGGTTTATTTCGC
>NW_015749596.1:0-461 GCF_001515625.1 Sinocyclocheilus rhinocerous
CCGCAGTATGTTTGTTCATGTTTGTTTCTTTGTGTGTGCTGTTGCACTTATAGTTTTGATTTCTCCATGAGTCAGACAGACTGCGTGAGCCTCAACTGACGCGACCTTAGGCTGGTTCCCAGCCAAAGCCCAGTGATCAGTTTCAGACGACGCTGCATCCGGTGGCACACGCAGCAGTTTACTGAGCATTATTCCAGTATGAGACTGATGCCACTGGAGAGCATGGAGAGATTTGCCTCTCCACCTGTCCGTGTGTGATTTTGTCTCATGCAGCGGTGGCTGCACACAGACGCACAATTTGTTAACATGAAGTGTCAGTCAGTTTCTTTGCGTTTGTCATTAGAGGAATTAACCTTGCTCAGAGCCCCCACTGATTCTCTCTCTCTCTCTCTGGCATTTTCTCTGTTTCTCTGCCTTTTTAATTAGAGATGCACCGATTGCAATTTTCTTGGCCGATTCCG
>NW_015749597.1:0-461 GCF_001515625.1 Sinocyclocheilus rhinocerous
AGAGATGGAGATGATGATCAGCAGGTTCCCAAAAACTGTTGTGAGAATCATCAGCACCATTAAAACATACATCGCCACTTTAAGTGCAGGGAGCCGGTGAGCTCTGGGACAGGAGTCAGGCAGGAGTGGATAGCAGAAAAACACATTCTCAGGGTAAATGTCAGTTTCATTTGAAGTCATTACTAAGATATAATCTGATATGCAAGATCAAAACACAATATTTCCTTTGTAAATGTAAAAAATAAAATCTCACAGATAAGTCTGAAGGGAATCAACCACAGTCAGAGAGAGCAAAATACAAAGAAAATGATCATATATACAGTACATGCACATAAGAAACTACATATATGGAGTCAGAAGCCTAGTTTGGGTTATATATGTACTCAAGAGTCCAAAACGGGTAACGCCCTTACTCGCCATAAACATATTTGAATATGCAAAAAATGGTGCAGTAACTGTGG
>NW_015749598.1:0-461 GCF_001515625.1 Sinocyclocheilus rhinocerous
ATCACATCTATTTTTGTTCTTATTTTGTGTTTTACTTCTTTATGTTCAATGTCAATTGATATTCATTAATGTATTCAGCTAATAACTGTTGGAGCACTGACAATTTTGCATGTCAATAAAAACATAATTCACACAACATACTGCTGTTTTTGTTATTGTTGTTGTTGTTTTACTGTAAAACCCTAACCGAGGCTACATTCTGGGACAGTTGTAGAGACAGCAGAAGGAACTCCTTTTTCTTTTCTTTTAGTTTCTTTTCCATTGAGAGTGTTGTTTTCTAAGTTAAATTTGTTTATGGCCCGTTCAATTGATAGCTGAGTGATTCAAACATTGATTCTGTTGAAATTCATGCAAATTCAAATATAAATACCCTTTGAGATTCCTTGATGGTCCACTTAATAGTTTCTGTTTTCACTTCATTCATTATGCTGATGTCTTCAGATCACCTGTAAACTGCCACT
>NW_015749599.1:0-461 GCF_001515625.1 Sinocyclocheilus rhinocerous
AACATACCTAACCAGCATATGCTGTTTTTTTCAACAGGGATGGCTGCCCACTGCTCCGGGTGTATGTTCACTACTGTGCGTGTGTACACTTGGGATGGGTTAAATGCAGAGTACAAATTCATAGTACAGGTCACCATACTTGGCCACACGTCACTTCACTTCACAATGTGACCGTAGCCAGTATGAGATTGGATCAAAGTGTGACCAAAAAAATAAAACATGAGTAGCAGATGTTTGATCTTAGATAAAGGGATAGTTCACTCAGAAAGAAAGAAAAATCTCTCACTTACCCTCATGTCATTCTAAACCTGTAAGACTTCCTTCTGTGAACCACAAAACAGGGCATTTTAAAGAATGGTAGCCATTGACTTTCACCGAGTAGAGTACATGATTTTGACTTTCTGGGTAAACTATCCCTTTAACATTTTAAGGTTTGTGTTTCCATGTCTTTTTTTTTTTTT
>NW_015749600.1:0-461 GCF_001515625.1 Sinocyclocheilus rhinocerous
ACACACACTCTCACTCTCACACACACACACACACACACACTCACAGGAGGCAGACCAAAATCCTCTGTTCCTCTGTTTCTCTCCTCCTCTCTGCATGTGTTTTGTCAAATTGTCTTCAGCTCGTATTGTCGCAGTGTTTTTCTTAAAAGTCACAGTTTAAAGAGAGTGAAATCCCTCTTAGTGACTGCCACAGTCTATTAGACTCACCTCCTACTTTTTGTTCAACCAAGTGTTTTCATGTTCCTCTCTCTCCCATCTGAAGCGCTCAGTCAAAAGCTTCCTCGGCCACTCTCCTGAGGCCCAGACAAGGACCTTTGACACTCTTGTGCTGATAAAACATTCATGCGACTTGGAATCTGAACACAATGCAATTTCCCTGGTTTAACCTGAAAGGAATGCACTAGTCACAACAGACTACATCATACTGCCATTAGGCCCTGCCAAGGAACTGCTTTTCTGGC
>NW_015749601.1:0-461 GCF_001515625.1 Sinocyclocheilus rhinocerous
CAGAACCCTGCAGAATCAAACACACTGAAGATACTGAAGAACACAGATGTTTGGGTTTATTCTTCATTCTTCATTTATTCATGATGCTGAAGAACATTCATGCTATAAAGACTCAAGCACTTCATCACATTTAGATAAACATATGATAAACTATTAAATGGGTACAAAATGGTCTTTTTGTTTTGTTTCCAACAAATTGTGGTGGCTTCTGCTGCTTCTGAGAAATCACTCTCGAAGTGTCGAAGTTTTGATGCCTGAAGACAGACTTTATTATCAGAGACAATGAAGCCGAGAAACTCTGCAGAGAATCTCTAGAGTCTGTGTCTGCACACTCTTTATGTAGATTTTCCTCAACACATTTCATATACAGTCCTTCTACTCCCAAACAATGTACACATTTTACTCTCTTGCAGTCCCCTCCTTACACACAGGAAACACATGATCATAATAGTAGATTACAA
>NW_015749602.1:0-461 GCF_001515625.1 Sinocyclocheilus rhinocerous
AGCCAATCAGAATCAAGGACCGGAACTATCCGTTTTATAAATATATATATATTATATACAAATATATTAATCATATATCCTTCTTTTAGATAGGAAACATGCGTGTGTACCTGGTGTCTCAGCGCCGCTGGATGTGTTGATGGTCCAGCTGGTGAACACACTCCCTGTCCATCCTGGATGACCTCTGACCTCCACCGGCCATCCCAGAGACAGCAGCAGCTCTAGGAAGTGAGGCTGTACGTTTGCAGACGACTCCACGTTCCTCAAGATCTGCACACACAAGCTCATTATTATTAAAGCACACCTGTGACATCAGCTGCATTCCTGCTGTAGGAACTAGTGCACTTTCACAGCAGGACACTCGTCAGGTTTCACCTCTTGGCTGCTCTTCTGTCCAGCTTTCATGTAGAAGATAAACACGGTGTCACACGGCCGGGACGGTAACAGGTCCAGGTAGCCGA
>NW_015749603.1:0-461 GCF_001515625.1 Sinocyclocheilus rhinocerous
CAGTTTTATGTTCTCATCAAATAAAATATCTACACCACCTCTTACAATTACCCATGATGCACACAAACTGGTCGAACTTGCTTCTGTTTTCATGAACGTTCATTCAAGAGCATTTTGACCGATGTGCAGTCGTAATGTCAATATCAGAGTAAGTTTATTTATTAAAACATTTTGGGCTTTTCCTGAAAAGTTTAGCTGGCGAGCAGTACACAAATAGGAACTGAGTGAAAGTAAAACATTAACGTAGTTTTGTATTGTTTCCTTCTGAGTGATCTTAACCGGAGACAAAATGTAAGTAACTGGAGAAAGTTTATTATATGTGAGGTGTCATGACATAAAATAGAAATTAATCATCTTTGTGCTTTCTCAAGTGAACACCTTGAAAACTAGTTATCAAGTAGCAGTGTTACTTTAATCTGTCAGGTAATGTGTCAGAGAGCACTTCTTAAGTGACATTTCTC
>NW_015749604.1:0-461 GCF_001515625.1 Sinocyclocheilus rhinocerous
CTCTTCCTGAACGCCTGCGCTGGTGAGAAATGAACCCCATTAGTGTCAGATACAGTTTCCCCAAAATGTATTTGGACACTTAAAATGCATTTTGCAAATTGAGTGTCTGTATCTGCACTCAGATGCTGCAGGAGCTTTTCTCTTCACTAACTTCACATCAGTTTTGCTTAATGTCTTTTAGTCAGCTGGTGTTCTGGTGATTTTTAGTGGATGTATGAAGTCGGTAGCAGAGTGTAGTTCATCACATTAACTAAGAACATGCTCAGATACGTTTAAATTGTTTATATATCATGTTAAACCTAACAAACATCTTTATATGAAATGTTTTGCTTCATACACTACCGTTCAAAAGTTTGGGGTTGGTAAGATGTTTTTTTTTTTTAAGAAGTCTCTTTTGCTCACCAAGGCTGCATTTGTTTGATCAAAAATATAGTAAAAACAGTAATATTGTGAAATATTAT
>NW_015749605.1:0-461 GCF_001515625.1 Sinocyclocheilus rhinocerous
ACACACACACACACATTCACTCATCTGCATGACTGCACACGCTCAAACATTCATATTCAGCTCAGCGACTCGGCTTATCCACTAACCCGCAAACCCCAGGTCCATGTTATAGACCTCATGAGTGATCTTCAAAAGGACGAGCAGGCTGGAAACGTGGGGTTTCCGCTCCGGGTTAACTACACCGCCTGAAGATCAGTGGTGTGGTTTAAAAAGCACACTGCCTCTGCTTCTAATTGGTGTATTGATGCGACACTAAAACAGTTCACGTGCAACGGTTCTGTGCATTGTCTCAGTCCATCTAGGTCTAAAAAAGCACCCCACAAATCTCAGGAAAATCACTGCTGAGCGAGACAGGAACCTGTCCTGCATTACACATAATGTAGCTTCTAAGGAAAAAGGACTGAAGTCTGGAGCGTCACATCCATTGGGGATTCACCGACTCTTTGCCGAGAAGATCTCAC
>NW_015749606.1:0-461 GCF_001515625.1 Sinocyclocheilus rhinocerous
CCAGCTCAATCCCTCTACGGGACAAATATTTAAAATATTTATACTACCATGAAAAATTACATGAATGAATCATGTGCGATAGCCTGTCCTGAAAATCTCCATATATTTCTGTCCCTGACTAAATAATATTGAGATACGATATCAATTATAGATGAACATAATTAAACGTCCTGCATTGGTTCTGGTAATGAATGGAATGAGACCCGTCTGAATAAATCCCCCATGATGACCCGACCCAAGTGTGCTGAGAGCAGCTCGTCAGACATCAAGACATTTGATGTGTCCATCGCTCCAGCCACGAGTGCATGAGATTTATTTTGACACTCGTCACTGTTATCCATGAAGCATGATTCTCAATATGGTAGTTTGTTCTGCTAGTTAGAGGATGACGTCTCTGTGAAAACCACATGACTTCCACTGGTACGCTGAGGAGGACTCTGCACATGCATCGCCGCATGGGA
>NW_015749607.1:0-461 GCF_001515625.1 Sinocyclocheilus rhinocerous
CCCAATGAGCCTTTATCATTTGACGTATTTCATGGAGTCTTGAAAGTTAATCAGTAGCATTTTAATATTTTTCCTGGTTTAATTGAGCAGTTTTTGGATGATCCTGGATTAAAAAATGATCCCAAGCAAAGACCAATCAGACTTCCATTCTATCAATCATGCAACTTTATGTCAACAGATGCAGCTAGTTCATGTAAGTTACCGTTTATGCTAACAATAATGTTATGTGGCTTGTTTTGTTGCTAGTTTTTGTTCCGTTTACAGTAAACAAAGAACTAAATCCAAGATATTTTTGCAGTTAAAGAAGAGACAGCGTCTGATAAAGCACTGAAATCAGCCAGAGCTGAGCAGACATACCCTGTGCCAGGGAGGGGCACGCCTGCATGCCCGCAGCAGCCAACGCTTGGAGAACTGTTTCAACAGCTGACTGTTTCAGATAAGGAAGAACTACTGTTTATTCA
>NW_015749608.1:0-461 GCF_001515625.1 Sinocyclocheilus rhinocerous
CCCTTTTTAATATTACATTAGTCTAAGATTTTGAAACAATAAATGTATGTATACAAATTGTGTACTTGATGACTCAAAAAATGTATATGGTCAATATATTTTCAATCTTTAGTGTCCCCTTTTCACTAGTAGGGTTAATTTCACCTAGGGATGCACAATATATTGGTGTTGTATCTGTTACTGGTGATATTATAGTTTTTCTTTTTCATAACATTGTTAGCCTATAAGTTTAAATGGTATATACACTAATGTTCAAAAGTTCGGAGGCAGATTTGTTTGAAAGAAATTAGTACATTTATTCAGCAAAGATGCATTAAATGCATACAGTGACAGAAAAGACATTTATAAATAATGTAACAAATTTTTTTATTTCAAGTTAAGGTTGTCATTTTAAACTTTATATTCATCAAAGAATCGTGAAAAAAATGTATCATGGTTTACACAGCACATGTGTTTTCAAA
>NW_015749609.1:0-461 GCF_001515625.1 Sinocyclocheilus rhinocerous
CAGACAGACAGATGAGGTGCAGAGCGAGAGACAGATGCAAAGCGGCCTGGTTCTGTCTTTCTGAGCACTACAAAAGCGGTTAGTTAGTATTAGTGCTGGGCGATATATTAAAGATTCACAATATATTCATACGGATTCTGCTGACAATATCAAACACTGTGCACCACTGTGTCTTTAATATGCTTCATATTTGGTCGTTAGGTTTCTCAAAGAGTAAGAGTATAGCATTAAGAGAGAGTTTCTGATTAAAACTTCAGTAAGCCACACTGGTGTTACAGTTGGTAAGCTTGATTTATTTCTATTAATCTAAACTGTTTTCATCATTTGATTCAAAACTTATTCAATGATTTGCTTTTATGAAGTCTCTGCATGGCATTTTTTTTAATGTGAAAAATGCATTTTATATTACCCTTGTGAAAAAGAAGTGTGCTTAATTGTGTTAATTGTGCACTTGTAAGTTT
>NW_015749610.1:0-461 GCF_001515625.1 Sinocyclocheilus rhinocerous
TAATGCCCATGGCTCTGAATATGATAATTTTAATATTAATGAGCAGTTGTATTATGCATGCTATATAGTTATAACTAATAAGCTGGCGGGGCTGAGAGCTCGATCCCCAAGCTGAACTGATGAGACCAAGCACAGATATTAAATCACCTTTCATTCCTTTTTAAAAATTCTCTCTGTTAATCAAATGACAACCCCGTCACCAGCCGGCCCTGTCTGGGCCCTCACAAAAGAGCAGGGAGGCTCCGAATGGAAATTCCTGCTCCGCTATTGTAGAAGGAGGGACCCGAATATGCCGAAAGCCCCTGCTTTGCCTCTTTGTTCCAGTTGGGACCAGATTAAAATATTGAGTTGATAAGGACAGAAGCAAAGAGAGCTGGAAAAAGGGATGCATATGTGGCTACAAGGCCATAAAATGCCTAAAAACGCTCATCCGTGCATCTCCAAACACACGCTCCGGCAGT
>NW_015749611.1:0-461 GCF_001515625.1 Sinocyclocheilus rhinocerous
CCTGCCCTCACAAACTCCATTTTGTGAAACCAAGGTATAATCCAAATGCAGAATTTGATATTACTGTCATGATGATTTAATTGTATTTGCAACCCCTATTTAAGAGTGTTGTCACACCTGGCTCGTTTGGACCATTTGCTTCGAACGTGGTGCTTTTTCTCTTTAGTTTGTTTTGTTTAGGCATATATAAACACTGCGGTCACACTCTGATCTATACCAAAACAATCAGTTTGATTACGTGAAGAATAATGGATGATGGACTGTTGAATTTTTGAAAAATAATGCATACCGAGGTGGTAATGCAGCCACAACACAAAGCGGAAAATAATTTGGTCAGTTTTTCCGCTTAAGCCTGGAATACACTACAGCTTTTAAAATCTGAATAGATTTTAGAACGCTAGGCATCATACACTTAAAAAGGGGTCATATGAAGCAATTTCAAATTTTCCTTTCTCTTTGGA
>NW_015749612.1:0-461 GCF_001515625.1 Sinocyclocheilus rhinocerous
CTTGGTATGGAGGTCCATCAACAAAATGCTCTCTTTCAGTATTTCTCCGACACTTTGAACGCTGTCATTCAGAATGCCAAAAAAAGTGGAAGATATGATATGGGAATCTTAGGTAAGGAGCTGTTTTAAACATGACTAAAGTCATAAATATAAAGAACCCAGTTTCTCGTTCTGTATTTATTTATTTATATTTTTTGGGGGGGAAGTTCCATTGAAACAAATCTTGGGCCACAAAACTCCAATACAACTTTGTCGACCAAGGTTGAAATTTCTCTGACCACACCGGCAATAAAACACAACAGATATTAAAAACAACATACCACATACAGACAGAAACTTAAACTTGTACCTTATTGTTTTTATTTAATATGTCCATATGCATTGGGGAAAAATGAACTTTTATAAATATTCCTTTGTGCCTTAGGCATTGCATATTTTAATGGGATTTTAATGTAATGAAC
>NW_015749613.1:0-461 GCF_001515625.1 Sinocyclocheilus rhinocerous
CAGAAAGAACACAGCCATCAAATGCTCCAGATGATTAGCAGCACTTGCCTTCCTTCCAAACATTTGTCAAGATTTCTGCCCTTATTTTGCCCTTTCTTCAAGCCGTTTCTTTAGGGAAAGCTCTGGGGAGTGTAGTTTTTGTCGTCTTTCCACAACAGGCTGGAGGTTCTTGTTTGACAGGAGGATGTAAACAACCATTGGATTCCAGCTGGCCTGCATCACACAGCCAGACGATCAACAGACCGGGCTCAGACGCTGACATTGGGAGCTAGTTTTGCCCTGCGCCGTTTACATTCACCATCGCCATGACCAAGTGGCAACATTACGACTTCTGGGGGTTAGTGATGGAAGAACGTGTCAGTTGGTGCAGTGGAGTACAGTTTGTCTTCATCATGTACATAGACACTGCTACTGGGTTGAATGACCTGTTAACATCTGCTTCCAAAATATACAGTTTACCG
>NW_015749614.1:0-461 GCF_001515625.1 Sinocyclocheilus rhinocerous
CTCTGCCATTATTGTTTGCTGGTGTTTTGACCCTGACTGTTGGACCACACTCCTAAATAAAAGATTGCATTTGGATTCTCAACTCCGGTGTCACGCCCATTGTTACAGTAGGACATCATTCCAAACTGCCAAGTGTTTACTTTTATTTGTGTACACTCACAATAAAAACAGAACAGTGTGCTTTTGTAAAATACAGCAAGCAAACAAGATGCACTTTCTGTCCTTGGTTTCCTTTCCATAAACATGTTTGTGAAGCGCATCACAAAAATTAACCAAACACAACATACTACTTGTCGCACAAGTGTTTTTTTTGTTGTTGTTTGTTTGTTTTTTGTTTTTTTTTTCATTTTGTTAATCTAGTCAAATATATTTATCTTATTTATTTTATACATAGCCTATCATTTTATGGGGAATTTTTTTTATTATTTTATTTTTAATGTAACATACATTTTCCTTAAATG
>NW_015749615.1:0-461 GCF_001515625.1 Sinocyclocheilus rhinocerous
AGTTTCTTTCTTCTGTTGAACACAAAAGAAGATATTTTGAAGAATCTGGGAACCTGAACAGTTGCTGGTAGCCACTGACTTCAATAATATGGAAAAAAAACAATACTATGGAAGACAATAGGGACCAGAAACTGTTTTGTTACCCAACATTTTCCAAAACATCATCTTTTTGTGTTCAATAGTAGAAACAGGTGTTTGGTGTGAAAACAGTCCTGCATCTTCGCATCTCTGTGGTCTTCTGATCTGTAGATGTGGTTCAGGTTGTAGGATCTTTTCCCCTGTTTTATGTTCCAGCAGGTGAAAATGTAAAATAGTTTGACTGAATATCAAACATCATACACAAAGGCGCTAGTGAAGGAGCAGTTGTGATGCAAGCTCTAATGTGTCTGAAGAGCAGTTTGATGAAAGGAGCATGGTGAGCTCTCTGAAGATCTGCTCGTGACCATTATAACACCTTCACG
>NW_015749616.1:0-461 GCF_001515625.1 Sinocyclocheilus rhinocerous
CGCCTTTATCTGTCCACAGTTCTTGTGAAGCAGGAACAATTAACCCTGCCTTCAATGTGATTGATATAGGCTTTGCTTTCAATTTGTTCCACTACACAGATCATGAAATTCGCAATGTGCCCATCCTTATTGACCTAGACTTTCAAACACGGGGGGCTACAATGAGATGAAAAGAATTAAAAAGAAGAGAGCCACACAACCATGAAATAACATGGGAGAGAGAGAGGAAAAAATGGATGTGACCTCACAAAACCTCAACTATTTCAAGTACACTTTCTGGAAAGTTGTTTTCTGTTCCATCGAAAGCGGTCCTATACGTTTCTGCTCTCTGAGTACCGTCTGAAAGGCAGAGGAGTGCTCTCGAGATGTCGGCATACACGGTTATGTCGTAAACACGGCTTGCTTGTTCATAAGCAAAAATTGAATTTCTATCGCTCTTGCCAAAACCAATCTTTCAAATG
>NW_015749617.1:0-461 GCF_001515625.1 Sinocyclocheilus rhinocerous
TCCCAGTCGCCTGTCCCTTTATAAACTGGAATGAAGCTTGCAGTGCCACACTTATGTAAGAGCTCTAGAGATGCAGTTGCTTGCAGAAATGCAGTGCCTTGTGGCAACATTTGGCTCCAAATGAAGGAAATGGATAGAGGAGAGACAGAAAGGGAAAGAGGCTAAATGAGACGGGATACTCACCCGTCCTGATGACCTGGGACACAATGTACAGATCTCTCTTCATGTCCTTGTTGCTTAAGTCCTGTGAGAAAATAAGAGAAGCTACTTAGTGTCCCTTTTTTATGTATTTTTCTAGCCATAGCAATAATGGTTGTTGGTCCCACCGTAAAGAGGGCGCAGAGACGGTCTACCTTCTCTGGGTTTTTTGGGCCACCATTTTTGTTGAGTTTCACCATAAACTTCTCACTGGAAGAAAAAAAAAACTGAGAGGTTGATTTTGAGTTCACACAAGAAAGTTG
>NW_015749618.1:0-461 GCF_001515625.1 Sinocyclocheilus rhinocerous
AACTATTCCTTGAATCCATTGCTGAATAAAAGTATAATTCCTTTTTTTGTTCTTTTTCTTACTGACCCGAAACGCATTTTTGTTGCTTAGTTTCCATTGATACTCTGAGTGGACTGAGGACATTTGCTGACTTTGCAAATGGATAGAAATACGTTGTTGCATGTTTAAACTGTGCTGAACTGCAGTATGATGAAACCAGCATCCTGACCGAACGTGACCTTTGAGCATGAATGCATCTGGTCGTGATTGTGCCCGCACAATGAGGGCTTTGGCTCTCTTCACACTAAATTTGGACACCATGTTTACCCTCACACCTGTTCTGTGTGTCTAACAAGCGTCGTTTTTGGTTTCTGTTTATGTCGATAAACATGCAGAGGGACTGAGTGCATCATCTGGAAAGCATTCTCTTCTGTTTTAACTACATATTTGTGTGCACATCTCATAAACATCTTTTAAAAAGA
>NW_015749619.1:0-461 GCF_001515625.1 Sinocyclocheilus rhinocerous
TACAAAATCACACATCTGCAGTCAAAAATCACACATCTTCAGTCACAAATCACACAGTCTACAAAATCACACATCTGCAGTCAAAATCACACATCTACAGTCAAAATCACACATCTGCAGTCATGTGAACAAATTAGTGCTGCAGGGGTTTTGCTCTGAATGGACATTTAAAGAGTCACATATAACACTTTATACATAAAGAATATAAAACAGGGCTTTAAACCCTAGGAATGCAGTTTTTTTTTTAAAGAAATTGCACTTAACATTCACTGAATTTTGCATGTTGACCTCAGCTTATGAATTCAACATTGTATTAGCATTGGCTTTATTCTGTATTGTTATGGGGGTTGCAGCGATGTTACCAACATACAGCATGTGTAAATACAATTTAATACCCTGATTTGTGCTTTTTTGCTGTTTTCAAGCATGAAAATGAAACCAATAAAATGCAATAAAAAAAA
>NW_015749620.1:0-461 GCF_001515625.1 Sinocyclocheilus rhinocerous
TATTGCACATATATTTACTCATGCAGTATATACACACATATATAATATATTTTTTATATTTTATAAATATTTACAATATATATGTTTCATATTTTCATATATAGCTAGTTAACAAAATCACAAGAACATCTGCATGTACTAAATTATTTAGCAAAGAGACTATCAGCTTGCTGAAGAGTGCACAGCCATTTCTTTTTAATTAAGTAATATATAGTAGTGTTGTAGTCAAGACCACCTAAACTGAGACCAAGTCGAGACCAAGACCAGAGTGTGCTGAGACCAAGACAAGACCAAGGCAGGGCGAGACAGAGTCAATACCAAGACCAAACCAGCACTTCTCAAATTCATCTGAAAGATCCACATTTACTGCCTGAAAAAAATCTTATATTTCATCAATAAATATATTTAGAATAACAAGATACTGCTACCAATCAAATAAAATCACTAAGAAAAAAAAAAAA
>NW_015749621.1:0-461 GCF_001515625.1 Sinocyclocheilus rhinocerous
TCATTTTGGAGCTGCGACCTCCTCCTTGCCTTGCCATGGCAAAATATCATGTTACTACCCAGGCCTGTTCTTCCTTGAGCCACTGTGCCCACCAACACCTTTTGCTCCAGACTTGATTCAGCAACATGTCCTGACCTCAATCACTGCCTGAGAGATTTTTGGGTCACATGACTCGTGGTACTGCAACTGACCTCCCCTAGTGTGGGTCACCAGGAACTCCCCTTCTGATGGGGCGTTTCAGCTTGTTTTTTTTTACTCATATAAGCTGATGTTGCTCAAACTTTGGGGTAGTCCCAGCCATTTCCATAAGAACCTGCTGATTGTTCTCTCAAAGCCCTCCACTGTAGACATCAGAACCTCGTAGACTAAGAGGGGCCAGAGGATCCTAGGAAGAATGCTATGTTTGTATATCTCAGCCTTGAACTTACCAGGTAGGCCTGATTTGTCCACTGCAACTAGCC
>NW_015749622.1:0-461 GCF_001515625.1 Sinocyclocheilus rhinocerous
TTTAACAGTTTTAATTGACAATGTAGTTATGTATGGAATACGTAAAAATGTCATGTAATTTCATCAATTTGTCATTTGAAATGTCATTTTCAAATAGGTGATTTTAAAGCAATTTCTTTTAATTTTTGAATATTGCAGGTCTCTAGCAGTCCCTTTTATTTTGACATCCCTTCAGCCATGACACCAAACAATGACTTTTTGCTAACAGAGTTCCTTAATCCAGCAAGCAATAAATAAATAAATTGTGTAAGCAATAAATAAATAAATACATTTCTAAATGATTCCTGTCTGAATAATAACGATTCACATTTTATGCCAAATGGTGGAGCTAATCTTGGAAAGATAAATTGTTAGTATACTATATGGCGCCCTATTATAGTATGCATACTTACTGCAGTATAGACACTTAATGGGGCGGTTTCCCAGACAGGGTTTAAATTAAGCCAGGAGTAGGCTTAATC
>NW_015749623.1:0-461 GCF_001515625.1 Sinocyclocheilus rhinocerous
TAACCTTGACATGTCACAAAAGTAAAATAATCTGATATTTTAGGATACTTTTTTAAGGGTCTGTTAGGGGCCTCTCTCTTTCTTTTAATGCATGGTTCTGCATGTTGGTTGCACCACATGACTTTTATTTGCCAGAAAAAAAAGAAAAAAAACTGATTTACTTTTTTTCCCCCCTAAGAAATTATTTAATTTATGCAAAACTACTTTTATCGTCTTCCTACCACGCTGACAAACTATCAAAATGTATTTGGATTCGGAAATTTAAAGCATGTTCAACATAAAAAAAGTGTATTCAAGTCATTATATATAACTTGTTTTTTTTGTTTTTTTATATAAATTTATGAATACATTAACAGATCTGAAATAAAAGTGCATCAGAAACAAAAACGAAAAAACCTGCAAATGTTTCTTAATGAGTGAATTTGTTTCAATTCCCAGTCAAAACATCCAAGCATAACTAG
>NW_015749624.1:0-460 GCF_001515625.1 Sinocyclocheilus rhinocerous
TAAAATGATTTCTGAAGGATCATGTGACACTGAAGGCTGGAGTAACGATGCGAAAAATTCAGCTTTGCATCACAGCAATAAATTATATTTGGAAAATATAATAACATATAAAGCATTACCATATGCTGTTTTTACTGTATTTTTAGTCAAATGATTGCAGACTTGGTAAGCTAAGACTTTTTTCAAAAACATTAAAAAACTTGCCTAATAGTGTATCTATAGAACAGAATATAATGTTTTACAGTGAAACCAACTTATACCACAAAACATCTCTAAAAGTGCGGTCACATTTACCATTGCTTGGCGAAGTTTCACAGATGACTTCAATAGGAATCCATGCTATCGAGAGTTTCGCGAAATGTTCCACATACAGATTTGCTCAACAGAAAGCTGCTTTTTTTATAACGCGACTTCTGAAGCAATCAAAACTAACAAAAGAGCAACAATATGTAAGTGCAAA
>NW_015749625.1:0-461 GCF_001515625.1 Sinocyclocheilus rhinocerous
TTTTTACCCTTCTACCATTTTTAATTGTAACAGTAGCAAACCCACAAGAGTGGCAGGTGTTAATTTGCACTTTAACATTCAAAGTCTTACAGTAGGTGGCATACACAATGTGGTGTAGAAAAGTAGCTTATAGGCTAAATAAAATAGCAGACAATGCATATACGGAACAGAATGTTATTTTAACAACAAATTAACAAAGCAGCAAGTCATCTGTACATCTAAAACAACAACCCTTAATCTATAACTACCTAATTGAGGCATAATGATATTGGAATAGCAAAGACCCCAAAGGTAGGCTAAAGTTAAGCTGTTATCAATATGAAACAAGCTTATTTTTTATTATTATAGTAAAGTTATTTTTACACAGAAGACAAAAACTTTCATCTAAAACTAAGTAAAATGTTATAATAGCCTATATTAAGATGTCAAGGATATTTACGGATGTTTATTCAAATATGAAC
>NW_015749626.1:0-461 GCF_001515625.1 Sinocyclocheilus rhinocerous
TTTGTTTAAAATGTTTATATATAATTAACTAAGGAAAAAAATTTTCATATTTCCAAATATAAGTATAAAAATTATTTAAAAAAATATTACATACCCTTTTAATTTATTCAGCTTGCTATTAACAATAACCAAAATAGTAAAACTAAAATATACTTTCAACATGCTTTTCTATAAGTGGCGAATATGAATTCCTTCACTAAAACATATTTTTGAAACAACAGAAGTGCGATTGTTTGCAGTGTGTTTTGACTGTTGAACTCAAAACATTCAAAAAGACGTCAACAGTCAACACTCAGCTGCTTGCTGTATTTCAAATCGCTGATACACGCCCAATAAAAATGTGTTCACAGTCTCAGCCAATCAGAAGCGTCGAGGCAGCAACTCGCGCGTTCACCCATTGGCCGGTTTAAAAATCGCCGCAAACACAGAGCGACCAATTTAAATGCTCAAGCTGGAGTCAC
>NW_015749627.1:0-461 GCF_001515625.1 Sinocyclocheilus rhinocerous
TCGAATCGATTCGCTGTCTACCCAAAGATTCACAGCCCTAGTAAATATCCTTTTTGTAATAAGTATGTGGCATATTAATTTACACCCCGTTCTCCCACACAATTTTTTGAAACAAAGTGACGCCTTTGGCAAACGTCTGTGATTGTAGACCAATCCGAGAGGGCAAGAGGAGGAGAGGAAGATGGATGTAGACAGGCGATGTTGGCGTTGGGGGCGAGTGTCCGTAGGGCCAGGCGTTCAGGCGAGAGGGATGACGGGCGTCATGGGAGCCCGAGGGCGGCAGCGAGCAGTGCTGGCTGTTTGGGGCTTCTGGAGGTGGAGAAAGCGACCTGCAGGTCTCATCCGAAGAGCTTTGCAGAGGGCTTTCGGGATCTCATCTGACACTCGGCATGCTTCTCAAGGCTGATACACACAAACGCAGAAGGAAACGATCACATCTTGTAGCTCTCGCACACGGTACA
>NW_015749628.1:0-461 GCF_001515625.1 Sinocyclocheilus rhinocerous
ATTTCTGAAAAAAAATAAAAATGGAGTTATCGGTTTTTGCAAATTAACTATATATATAAAATACTCATTACGAAGTTGTTTTTTTTTTCTTGTTATTTGCAATGTATGTAAAATACGCAAACAGAACAAATAACACCATTTACACAACAAAAAAACATGAAATTAACCTGGTACCATGCTCAAAAATCATTACTGAATGTCGAACACTATGATTCGCACCGTTCTCAGCGAGTGGTGCCAACACCTCGAAGATCATCTCCTTCTTCTCATGCTCCACCAGCTTACGGAAGAGTCGAACCAGCTCCTCTGCAATATTTGTAGAGGCAAACTGCTCCTTACTCGACTCTGTTTGAGGATCAGGCAAAAGAGACGTGTTAGCTTTATCCAAATATGTTCTAATATATTTTAATATATGAAAATCTGGATATGTAGTAGGCAGTGTGACTGAATCGAATCGGTAA
>NW_015749629.1:0-461 GCF_001515625.1 Sinocyclocheilus rhinocerous
ACCTCAATTCACACTTCAAGAACAAAGCTGGCGATTGACACACGCGGGCAAGGGGCCGCCGCCGGACTGAAGCGGCCTTTATTCGTGGCTTTGTTGAGTAGCGCGCTACCCGTCTGAACACATTTGCTCAGGTCCGTCAGTGACACGATGAGGAGAGCGCAACCTTTATTTAATTAGGAGAACTTTAAATGGTTCATTTTAGGGTGGTTATGTCTTAATTAATCTTTTTAGCCACATTTTAGTTTGGAGGCGTTCACTGTAGAATAAAGACGTGCTTCCTTTTGAAAGTCATTTAATTTGATGTGGCAACCTAAAAGATAGAGGATGAGTTGCAAACGCTGTTTACATGAGCTCAAACGTCTCACTGTTGTACTTTTATTCAAATGCAACCTAAAGAACACACAGCTCTCATCTGCTATGCATATATGTGACCCTGGAGCACAAAAGCAGTCTTAAGTCGC
>NW_015749630.1:0-461 GCF_001515625.1 Sinocyclocheilus rhinocerous
TGGAGTCCACACCCCTCCCATCCGGCGCCACAGCAAGCTGGCCACGCTGGGGCGTATTTTTAGGCCGTGGAAATGGAGGAAAAAGAAAAATGAGAAGCTGAAGCAGAGCTCTACAGGTAAGACAAGCTGGTCTTTTGTTGTCCCCTATTATTTTAATGTAATCTTTTTTTGAGGGTTGTAAAAGTACCTTTTATAAAAAATAAAAAAAGGTAATAAAAATATAGCTTTCTTTCCAATGCATAAATCTTTCCTGATTTATAAACAGGTAAATATTGCAAGACATTATTCAATGATGTGTCACAAAATAGTGTAATATAAGTAGAAAACAAACTAACAAAATTAGAAGGCTGTGGGTATATAAATAAATGGGTGGCTTTGATTGATAGGTAAATCTTTAATAGCTAATTTTAATTTAATTACACTGTTGAATGTAATCTTTAACAAATCTCAAAATTAATATC
>NW_015749631.1:0-461 GCF_001515625.1 Sinocyclocheilus rhinocerous
GAGGCCTGTTAGCACCAGTGATGTGTGAGAAACAATATTAGCACAACTATTTAACAGATGGAAAAACACCTTTTAAAAGTGCTTTACATTTTACAGACAAAAACATTTTTTATCCAAAGCAACTTACAAGTTATACTTTTTTTTTTTTTCAGTTCTTGCTTTCCCTTGGAATCGAACCTATGACCTTGGTGTTCCTAGTACCATGGTCTGCTGTTTAAGCTACAAGAAGGCTTTACATTTGCAGTTTTCAGAATGTATGGTCCAAACAAAACATTTGTATAGTGTAATAATGAATATTTTGGTGAGGAGATGAGGAATGTTCTTCATGATGGTGGGCAAATATCCATCTATTTATTGAATTTTTAATGTTGTTTTTGTTTTGCTGCCATAGTAGAACCTTATACCAACTTTTAAATAGCTTATTTTCCAAAAGTCTCTAAGTTTCAGTATTAATGAGTGCA
>NW_015749632.1:0-461 GCF_001515625.1 Sinocyclocheilus rhinocerous
TGAGTGTTTGTAATAACTTCTGACTGCGATCCAATGTGGATTTTGTTCAAATGATGAGGCAGGAATATATTGTTAGTTACCTAAATACTTGCATTAGGAGTATTTTTTGTAATTGTTTGCATTTGTAAAGGAAGCACTTGTTTTCTTAACACTTAATGTCAGTCTCAAGCGAAGCTAATGCACTTTATGTGTGCAAATGACTTCAATGTAAAATAAAAACTGTCCACATTAACGTTAGATAATGATATGTGGTACAGAAATGTAAATGAAATCTAAATGAAATCAGGATAAAATGACCTAATAACCTTATATTTTTATTCTTACAGATATGACCTAATCTGAATAGAATTCCAGATCTCCAGTAATGTCCAGCAGGGGGCAGTAGATGAACTGGAACCAGCTTTGAGTTCTTGAGTGTCTTTACAGTTTTTTACGATTGCTTAAGCACAATTTTGAAAACA
>NW_015749633.1:0-461 GCF_001515625.1 Sinocyclocheilus rhinocerous
GACCTGAGAAGTGACACACAAGTCCCTTTGTGTTGGACAGGTAAGAAATTAATGATTGTGTAGACTCTCTAACTCACTAATATCAGTGTAATTTACATAAAACAAAGATCATCGTTCTGAACCGCGTCGATAGATGGTGCGGCATCGGTAAGTTACTGAAAGTGCACGAAGAACAGCGAAGCCACTATTAAAATGAATGACACAATATAAAAGTAGGATTTATTTTAAAGTGTGTTGTATATAGTAGTGATGGGAGAAGCTAACCTTTTCGAAGCTTCGAATCAATCGAACCAATTGCTTCGCAAAAAATGATTCGCTGTTTCGAAGCGCTCGAAACACCACACGCTAGTGACGCCTGCTGGTCAAAACTGTGTAAATGCAACGAAAGCTCAGGCCAAAACATGCATAAAAACATAACAAATAACATTTTACAAACCCATTGCAAATGTTTTATTGAAAGT
>NW_015749634.1:0-461 GCF_001515625.1 Sinocyclocheilus rhinocerous
GCAAGTTTCATTTATTTGGTTCTGATGGGAAACATTATGTTTGGCATCAAGCTGAGGAAAGACTGAAGCCCGAGTGCGTAAAGAAGTCTGTGAAAGGTGGAGGAGGAAGTGTGATGGTTTGGGGGATGTTTGAGTTGGGCCTCTTATACATATATATGAAATGGACCCTAATTTATATTTTTATTACATTTAATTACATTTTTAGCGTTTAAATGAACATTTTTTAATTTTGCTTCAACAAAATAGAATTTCTTATTTCTTCGGTGCATGTGACGCGCAGCAAAGCGTTTGTAAAGCTGAAGACCTCAGAAAATCCTGAACGTGCACATTGTTAGTAGATCCGGTTAGCTGTTGTCTAACATGAACTAATGTCGTAAAAACTTTAAATAAACAATGCATTAACATGTTACATGTTTTATTGACAGAATCGCCAGGGACCAGGAGTTTGCTACAAAAAAAGC
>NW_015749635.1:0-461 GCF_001515625.1 Sinocyclocheilus rhinocerous
CTAATGAGATGCTCGAAAAACAGGTCGTGCTTCCAATGAAACAGATTTAGTTGCAAATTCTTTTGATGGTAGTTATGGCGAAAGAAATTCTTGCTAAATATTTATGTGAGGATTGGCCAAACCCCTCTCCTGACAAATAATGCACGTGATTTGAAGTTACCTGTACATACAGAGGGACATCAGGCCTGCGAAAGGTCAGAGCACATCTCTGGCATTAAGATAAATGCAGTGGCTCTTGTTTTGATAACTGGCTGATGTTCTTGCAGCAACCTGTCTCAGCTTCTGTTTCAAATGAAGACAAAATGGCCTGGGAGGGTGATTTAATTTCCACGTGTGACATGCGAACGTGATCCGCCACTGCAACAATGTGGCATCTGAATGCAATAATCTCAAATTAAGTCATGCATAATTCAGGCCTTGTCATGAGGATGGATTAATAATTCAATAGATAAATAATTTAC
>NW_015749636.1:0-461 GCF_001515625.1 Sinocyclocheilus rhinocerous
GCCCTTTCTCTGCTGAAGAAAGAATACGAGCTGAGTAAACTACAGCAGCGACTCGGCAGGGAGGTGAGGGAACAAACGAGGATGCTTTTTAACATGCTGTTGCTCATTTGTTTGGCTTTCCTTTCATTTTACACCCGTTCGTCTCGATGCTCAGGTTGAAGAGAAGATCAAGCAGACGCACAGGAAGTACCTCCTTCAGGAGCAGCTGAAGATCATTAAGAAGGAGCTCGGCCTGGAGAAGGAGGACAAAGACGCCATCGAGGAGAAGTTCAGGGAGAGGCTGAAGGATCGGACCGTGCCTCAGCACATCATGGACGTTATTAGCGAGGAGCTGAACAAACTGGGGCTGTTAGATAACCACTCCTCAGAGTTCAAGTAAGAGTTTGTCATTGTTAGGAACTAACGTAATCTATGGATTAGGGTTGGGCTGATGGACGATGGCTGATAGACATCACGATGTT
>NW_015749637.1:0-461 GCF_001515625.1 Sinocyclocheilus rhinocerous
TATAATTATTATATTTTTTTTCCGGTCATTAATGAACATAACCAGGGAGTTTGTCATCCAAATGACAAACTCCCTGGTAGTTATCTGCTGGCTTGATGTAAATTACAGTCCCTGCTGTTGCTCAGTTTTCATTGTGTAGGAGCTTCTGCTGTGCCGCTGGCAAAAAGTTATTACGGTCCTCCAGTAGGCTGCAAGAGCACTGAGATATTATATCTGACCAGAAATTTGGCACACTTGCACTCGGCGATTCATTCTCTGATATGAATTAAGGTCATAGTAGGACCGTGATCTTAGACATACAGCTTTGATACTTATTTGCTTCCTTCAATTGGTCTATTATTTAAACTTTGAGCTTCCTTTTTTTCTATCAGATTGAAATAAGCCTGCTGACCAGAAGGAAAGCCAATGCCAAAAGAACAATGATTGACTATTCTGCATCCTAACTACGATAATAAATGGCC
>NW_015749638.1:0-461 GCF_001515625.1 Sinocyclocheilus rhinocerous
AAAACATAATCTTTAAAATATGCAGAGATCAATCAAACACAGTTTTATTTTATGAAATACCTCTGATCTCTTCTGAATCATTTGACATATATTTCTGATTAACTTCTTTGGCAATTTGACAGTTAAAATAATTACGTAATAAACATTAAATAAGAGGCATTATTATTATATTTTGAAGTAATAATTGAGATTCTATGGGTAATGTCATTTATTTTTCAAGTGTTATAATTAACATATCGGGGCCGGTTTTAAATCTTTGGATTTCTTATACCATGTTTAAAAAAAACAAACAAAAATTTTTCCCCCAGTCTCCTGTAGTGTGAACAAAGAAAGTTTTGATACTTCTCACATCTGATTCAGCAACCTCATGTCTTACTATTGTATGTGTACTAACAAGAGAAGAGGAGAGTCTGTCGCGGAGGTTAACGTCTGGTGTAATCAGTGGGTGTGCGAGACAGGCC
>NW_015749639.1:0-462 GCF_001515625.1 Sinocyclocheilus rhinocerous
TATAGTATAATATTATACATTTATATTATTAATAATTAATAATCAAATTATTATATTTACATTTATATTCTATTCTATGATATTATAAAACAACAACAATATTTTTAAAGTAGTCTATCCAAAAAAGGACCATAGTAAATAAATTATATTGTATTATATTACAAAATAAATAAATGAAACCTAAGAATTATAGAGTTTATGTATCATATCTCCTTCAAACATATGCATTTATCATTAAAGAGCTTCAGGTTTACAAACTACAGCAATTCTTTAAATTTGCCCAATATGTATTTGTTCGTAAGTTTACTTCGCCCACGTATCACATGCCTCTTAGTGATTTATGATTCATTGACAACAATAACAAAATAAAGACACAATGCAGGGTCTGTTATAACAGCCTGCTGCTGTACGTGTGAACTGACTACAACTCCCACACTGCATCACACAATTCTTCAAGATGGA
>NW_015749640.1:0-461 GCF_001515625.1 Sinocyclocheilus rhinocerous
GCCTTGTGAAGCAAAAAGCTGTGTCTTTGTAAGAAACAAATCCAACAGGGCATTTTAACTTAGAATCGTCACTTCTGGCCAAAACACTTCATAATCCATAATCCATTCCTCTACTGGAAAAGTCCATGCCTGTTGTCCTCTCACATCAAAATCCATTTTTTTAGGCATTTTTTAGAACTGTTTTGGACTGTTTTTGCTTGTGCTTGATCTATGCATATTTCTCTCCTGATTCAGATGAGACTGCTTTTTCACTGAAGAAAGGAATATTATAGATAAAGGGCTCTGGAAGCACTGGTTTGAGGCAAAAACGTCTTGATGGATTTGTTTAATACAAACGTGCAGCTTTTTGTTTCACAAGACATTAATTAATGGACTGAAGTCAAGTGGATTGCTCGTGAATTATTGTGATTATTGTATTTTTATCAGCTGTTTGGACTGTCATTCTGACGGCACCCATTCAC
>NW_015749641.1:0-461 GCF_001515625.1 Sinocyclocheilus rhinocerous
ATACCTTTTAGTGTTATCAATAAATTGGATACATTTGAAATGCTGCTGGTTTTACATGCCAAATGATTTATTAAACAAAAAAATCCAATACACCTAAACAGGAGAGGGATATTACACAAGACTAAGAATGGAAAGTGTTGTTGTGGACATAAGAAAAACATATAAATTGATTAAATATTAAAACAGTTTTTCCAAGAAAAAACACATTTTCAAAATTTAAATAGCAGTCTTAAAGTGACAATGTTGTCCTTAATATTAATGTAGAAACATTGGTGTTGCTAAAACCATTGCTTGTGCACAGAAAAAAGACAAAAATCTGCAAAAATAGGATAGTGCAACTTGTCATTATGACAGTAGAAACAACTTTGCAACTTATTTACCCCTAAAAGGTTGAAGTAGTACCCTACTACTCGTATGTACTAATATGTGACCCTGGACCACAAAACCAGTCATAAGGGTCA
>NW_015749642.1:0-462 GCF_001515625.1 Sinocyclocheilus rhinocerous
AACATACAAATGTATTAAAGCTTCGTCTTTCACATTCTGTACAAATCAGTTTGCATTACTACAGATCATAGCATGTTGCTTCAAAGTCTTCATTTTCCTTTCCATTGCAAGAAAGAAACAGAAAAGCACCATCATATATTCCATTGGTGTCTCTGAAAGATTACTGCCTGTATGCATGTAATGGACCGGTGGGTATTTTTAAATAAAAAGTATACTCTCTGTCCTCCTGCCTGGACACTATTTCTACAAATTCATGTTCAATATTCAGTAGACAAAAACACATGTTCAAGGTGAGCGCTGATGCTTTGAAGCGCATAAATAAAGAAATATTAGGCAAATAATGGAAAGAAACATTTAATGCGCAAATCCAAATCCAGAGAGGTGTTAATCTGGCAAAACTTTAATGTAGGTGTAAGGTTGAAAGGCATAAATGAGAGTGTCAAAAAGACAAACAAACAATAA
>NW_015749643.1:0-456 GCF_001515625.1 Sinocyclocheilus rhinocerous
GCGCAGACAGTGTATCCATCTTTCAGTAGGCTGGAAGGGTGTTTAATATTCATCTGAGCCTGTCGTTGTTTTGGGAGGGCTACATATGGTGTAATTATGTGGGTAATTTATACCTTCATAAAGCAGTGCCTTCTGGTCCTATGTGAGTAAACTTTAATGTGAAACAGACAGTGGGAGCGCTTCAGCAGTGCTGTGAGAGAGCGTGACTGCACTAACTGCTCCCCTGAGTGCACTGGAATCCACCTCGCACTGCCACTGTCCACACACACACACACACACACACACACACACACACACGAGAGAAACTATGGCAGAGAGGCAGGACTGTATCTATGCACTGTGTTCACCACACTTTAAATGGATTATTGTGTGCGATTAGGTCTAGCAACACTGTAAAAAGCCAACACGTTACAGTTGTTATGTTAAAGGTGAAGTGTGTAATTTCTGCGGCACCAA
>NW_015749644.1:0-462 GCF_001515625.1 Sinocyclocheilus rhinocerous
AGATGCTGTGGCCAAATGCCGGAGTGCTGGAATCAAGGTGTTGTCCTCATTCAAAATATGCTGCTCAAATATACTGTGCCCATATCAAATTATTCAGATAATAATTATTTGTTCAAAGCAATAAAAAAAAAAGAATTTTCCCATACAGTTTGTCATGGTTATTGGGGACCATCCAATTACAGCTAAAGCTATTTCAAAGGGCGTTGGCATCATCTCTGAAGGCAATGAAACTGTGGAAGACATTGCTGCACGTTTGAACATTCCTGTTGGAGAGGTCAATCCAAGGTAAACAATCATCTCAACCAGTTTCAAATGTGGAATGTGGAATTTCTCTAGATGTCTGCTATTGCAAAATGTGTCTCTAGAGATGCTAAGGCCTGTGTGGTCCATGGCGGAGAACTGAAGAATATGAATGAAAGTGACCTGGATGAGATCCTAAAACACCATAGAGAAATTGTGTTT
>NW_015749645.1:0-462 GCF_001515625.1 Sinocyclocheilus rhinocerous
GTGTGCCACCTTTGATGCCGCAGCTCAGTAAATCCACTAATGAAGGGTTTATTGAGTACAGTGCAACTGAGGTAAGTGCCGCAGAGAGAAAGCAGCTGCAGAGGTCAGATCTGTGCATCGTACCTTGTCACTGTCTACAGTGTTCTGAGAGGTTCTGGATGCGATGGAGATGGTGTCCTGCTGACTGCTGCCATCTCCTTGACTGTCAGCATCCTCACCAGGCTCCCTGCAGCCAAACACACAAATAAAAGTCCCGATTAGGGATGTGCCTGAAGCTGGATACTTTAATCAGCACAGATAATGCTGTCAAAAATGAATAAATTCAAACAAATAAACAATATTTATTAGATACAGTCAGTCCTTGTTCTTGCTGGATAACAGGTGAGCCAGGTGAATAGTTTAGATAAACAACACAAAAAAGTGAATGTGTAAAGTGAATGAGTGTAAACTTTATGAATGAAA
>NW_015749646.1:0-462 GCF_001515625.1 Sinocyclocheilus rhinocerous
TAATCTTTCCTAGAATTGATAAATCATTATATAGTCTGCTCGTTGGACGGACAGATTAAATAACTGGAATATTGATTCTGCTATACAGTTAATTCTAATATCTGATCTAAATATTCATAATTATAACGAGGTATAATTACTTATAAATATATTGAGCTAATTTGCTACACTGCTGTAACCTCCATAACCTATCACCCAGGACCAACATATCATTTTTATGTTGTGTTGGAAACATAGAAATATTGACATTCATATTCAAATAAACAAATTTGCTACATTGTTTTTTACCTGCTAATTAAATTCTAAAGGTTTAATTTTGTAGTGTTATACTGATCATACATAATTACTGTAACAATTTTAGTTAAAAACGTTTTAGATATTTTTTTCCCACACTGGCACAAGGAAAATATTTAATTGCATGTAAATGTGCCAGTAAAAAAAAAAAAAAACATAACAGTAAAA
>NW_015749647.1:0-462 GCF_001515625.1 Sinocyclocheilus rhinocerous
AGATGTTAAAGGTTCTTTATAGAACCATTTAGACAAAAAAAGGTTATTTTATGGCATCGTGAAGCACCTTTATTTTTAAGAGTGAATGTGCACTACAACAGTGATATAATTTAAGCAAAGTTCCCACACCTTCTTATTATCCAATAAATTCACTTCACAATCATTCATCATTAATAGATAAAGCTTCTAATCATAATTTACTGTAGATTTCACTCATTAAAAACAATAATAAATGAACTAACAGGAGTAACTAGACAGTTTAACATTCATTATAAAAATGTCTGTGACATTCATTCATTTCTACAACTTTCCCAGGTCTGAATATTATAATTTTCCTGATATTTACAAGTCATTCTTTACAGAGTTATTCCAGTAATGGCCTAAAATCAAAGAAACACACAAAACAGTACTTGAGCCAGGTTGATCTTTTGATATTGTCTCATAATGGCACATTTTAGGGGT
>NW_015749648.1:0-462 GCF_001515625.1 Sinocyclocheilus rhinocerous
TATTCCGCCAAGACCAAATAAATTAACATTGTCATATCCATCACCCTGCTAAAATCTTCCGAGAGTTGTCATGATTAAACTTAATTTATGATATAGATACAGAGCCGAATTTCTTTTTCAAAGATCCAGACAAAATTATTATTTTCAAGGTAGCAGACCTAGCCATTTATTGGCTCTAAGACTACGTAATAGTGAAAAATGTGCTAATATTACAGTGGTGAAATCTCAAACCGGTGATGTTCTGACTGACCAGAAGAGTATAAACGACACTTTTCATTCCTTCTATTGTGAACTATATAGCTCCAGCTCTAAATGTGAACCCACATCTTATTCTTCTTTTTTATCTACTCTTAATCTTTTTAGGGTTTTTAGCTAGACCTTTATCACTTATTGAATTAGAATCATCGGTCAAAGTTATGAGCAAAGGGAAATCCCCAGGCCTAGATGGCATACCAGTTGAGT
>NW_015749649.1:0-462 GCF_001515625.1 Sinocyclocheilus rhinocerous
GAAAAAGTCATGAAAATTGAATAAAATATTGAAAAAGTCATGAAAAAGAACACAATTTTTAAAAAGTCATGAAAATTGAACAAAATCTTGAAAAGTCATGAAAACCGAACTAAACCTCAAAAAGTCACAAAAATGAATAAAATCTCGAAAAACTCACGAAAATGAACCAAATCGCAAAAAGTCATGAAAAATAAATAAAATCATGAAAATTTCACAAAACCTCAAAATGTCATAAAAATGAATAAAATCTTGAAAAACTCATGAAAATTTATAAAATATCAAAAATTAATAAAATCTCAAAAAGTCATGTACATTAATAAAATGATAAAAAGTCATGAAAATTATAATATTCTCTAAAAGTCATGAAAATAAATAAAATCTCAGAAAGTCAGAAATTAAAATATCGAAAATTCATGGAATTAATCAAATCTAACAAGTCATGGAAATTTCTATAATATGGAC
>NW_015749650.1:0-462 GCF_001515625.1 Sinocyclocheilus rhinocerous
AAATCGTCAATTGCAATGACATAATTTTCAAAGAATGATCACTATATCCACTTCTTTTAGGCAAAACTGAATAATTAGAAAAATGAATAAATAAAACATCAGCATGAGATCCCACACCTTTTTTTCTTAGCTGGCAGCACAACCACAGTCTATTCAATAAATACAGTCAAACAAACTCTTCTCCCTACCAAAACATGCAATCAGACGGCCCTTAATCATTAGTAAGCGCAGGCAAGAACCACATAATTAATCTCTTAAACTGTGTTTCACGACAAAACCAAATGAAAGACCATTACAGCTCACCAAGACATATTTACCTTTGGTTGGTCCAAAATGATAACAAAACGCAGTGTGACAAATGACAAGAAGGAATTGTGCATAACAGCCATGACAGTCTGATGCATGTTCAAGCTTTAATATCGCGTTATAGAAAATAATACGAAGCCATAACAGGCCTTTCAG
>NW_015749651.1:0-462 GCF_001515625.1 Sinocyclocheilus rhinocerous
ATTCATGCTTTCAGGCTAAGTTCCTCGGAAATGCAGTTCCACCTGTTTTTGCTGTCATTGCCCGTGCTGTGAGAGTTGACCACAAGCTGCTGGGCTACCAACTTGCTGCTTACTTTGACAAACCAACTGCAAGAGTGCAACTTGTTGTTACTTCCATCGCTGAAAATGACAACCAGAAGATCTGTGTTGATGGTGCTCTGCTGAGCAAGCACAAAGTCACTGTAAGACTGGAAGAATAACTAAAAAATAAATCGTTGGGATATATTTGTCATGTTAAAGTGAGCACAAATCTGTTTTTCAGGCCAAGCTTGCTTGGGGTCCAGAGTGCCAGCAGTATGCAGTCACTGCTAAAGCTGAGGCTGGTGTACTGGGTGAATTCCCTGCTGCACGTTTAGAGCTGGAATGGGAGAGGCTGCCGATTACTGTCACCACCTATGCTAAAAAGTAACATTCATCAGCACA
>NW_015749652.1:0-461 GCF_001515625.1 Sinocyclocheilus rhinocerous
TGATTAATAGAAAGTTCAAAAGAACAGCATTTATTTGAAATCTTTAGTAACATTATAAATGTATTTACTGTCACTTTTGATCAATTCAATGTATCCTTTATGAATATATATATATAGGATTTGAAAAAAATATAGGATTTGATTTGACTAACTTAAGCACAGCAACAACATATTATGCATAAACAAACTATGTATAATAAAACATCCCATCAAAAGGCCACAAATAGTTACCATGGCAACAGGGATGGTTTTTGGGTCTGCTTGACTCTGTCCATCTACCTGCCTCTGCCTGATTAGATGCCCTCTGAGACAGGACTGTAAAAGAACTAGATCCTAAGAGAAGGAGTAGAAGAATAAGGAGGATATGAATAATCTAGTCACTGTGGGTGTACAGTATGTCAATGTGTTGTACCAACCTGTATTCGGTGTGAGCGCCAGTGCGTCTGGATGATCTTAGCTGC
>NW_015749653.1:0-462 GCF_001515625.1 Sinocyclocheilus rhinocerous
GCATTACTTTTGAAAGTAACTTTCCCCAACACTGGCCATTAGTAAACTGGCTTGAAGAGTGTAACTGGGTTGCCAGTTAGGGTTTTTGTCCGTATAATAAGATTTGCAATACAACAGATATACAATAGAAATGGTTCGTTCCAGAATCAATAAAGTGTCAGAAACTGCATGACCTGATGACATATGATGACCACCCACATTTACAAGTAAATGACGCTGATTACATGTTCAGAAACTTGGCCCACCTATAGTCAAGGTGAAGTAACCAGGAAGATGTAGGATAAGGAACTAAAAGATGGTATAGTTACTCCCACTGATATAACTAACAAAATAATAAATAAAATGTGAAAAATTATACCCAGAAGGAGGATGGTAAAACTAATTCAAACTGAACAAATGACAATGCTAGAAAGTAATGCGGATCAGTTAAGACAGACTCTTGTGTGTGGGTGCAGGTTTCAG
>NW_015749654.1:0-462 GCF_001515625.1 Sinocyclocheilus rhinocerous
GAAAACATGGAATTTGGGAAAAACAGAATAATAAAAAAAAAAAAAACATGGCACTACTAATTTTTTTAAAACGCAATAAATTATTCAAACTTTTATTAATTCAATTGATTAGACTTTTTTTTTTATTTTTAACATTTGATCAAACCATAAAATCTAAATCTAGAAAATATAGGAACACCACATTTCTGAGGGAAAAAATATGGCAGTATTATTAATAAAATGTCATTAACGATTATTTTGGCAATCGAGTAATCGGTCGATTATTCTGATAATTAATCGAGTAATCGGATCTTTTTTGTGATAATAAATATAGACCTACACGAACAATAGATTTTAAAATGACTTATAATAATTGGTTTAAATAAAATAATAATTGGTTCAAATAAAATATCAAAAGCAAGTAATCACATGGTTTCACTGAACAAAACAGTTCAAATATATAATGTTATAATATAATCAGAA
>NW_015749655.1:0-462 GCF_001515625.1 Sinocyclocheilus rhinocerous
AAATGCGCATGACAATCACATTCGATTAATCGTGCAGCCCTAACAGTGCACTTATCCAGCCATTGTCCTTCATCGTTTTTCAGATGCAACATCAAAGTACATTGATATAAACAATATTGTCCCTTACTAGAGGTGAAACTCGTTTGAAATTGCATTCTGAACACAGTATTCCAAGTACCAAACCAAAAAATACTAAACTTTTCGGTAAGACTACGTGTACTGTTACACACAGTCAGTGCCATTTTTGAAGAGTGCACATGTGCATAAATGCATAAGGGAACCAGAGTATGACATAACAGGGAACCCGCAATGAATCAAATAAAGCAAAATCACAAGGAACAAAAAACAGCAATATAGTCATCAATGCCGTGCTCATTATAGCAGAATCTCAGAGATTTCAATCACTTAATTAACAGTAGTTATTACTCCCCGACATGCCTGTGACCAGTGTTGGGGAGTAAC
>NW_015749656.1:0-462 GCF_001515625.1 Sinocyclocheilus rhinocerous
AGAACAGGACTTGCCAACCAAGTCTTCAAAGAAAACATGGAGACAGAGCTGGCAGACCATATAAAGGCACTAGCAGCAATGTTTCACGGCATAAGTGCCATGAAATGCCGTGAGCTGGCTTTTGAGTATGCACGAAGAAATGGCATTGATATCCCTGCCAGCTGGATCAGAGAGAAAAAAGCAGGTTAGGTTAAGTGTGCATATATTAAGGAAAAGTTATAGGGAACATTGATAATTATTTTCCCAGGACATGCTCATTATCAGTTATCACCATGCACATCCTACAGAGAAGCAAAATTGGGTACTTATTTAGAGCATATAGCTTTACCTTATGTAAAATCTGAATGTAAACTGAAATGGTTCAATAAGGGATAAATAAAGAGATACCCTTTATGCTAATAAACTATTAACCTTTTCTAGGACCTGATTGGTTCACAGCCTTTAAAGCACGCCACCACTTGT
>NW_015749657.1:0-461 GCF_001515625.1 Sinocyclocheilus rhinocerous
AATTCACGAGTCTTTGATATGTCGCTGAGAAGGAGGTATGTTTGGATTATCCAGACATGCATGATGAAGACATTCTTCAGATGCCTTGAAGTCTTTTAACTTTTCCTCTAATGAGTCCACAGCGGGACATTGTAGCACAACTTAATTGTTCTAGAGAATGTGTGCAAAAAATGCCCTGGGCTTTCAATATTTCACCGTTGACCCCCTGCGTTTTTGTTTGCCAGAGTGGAAACAAAGGCAGGATGGGGGCCAGACTGAATAGGCTTGAGCTGTAACCCGAGCATAGCGCTCGACTCATTGTGGCCAGTTCCCGATTGCACTAGAACGAGAGAGAAACGTCCACGCAGCTCCAGTGATGCTCTGCTCATTCATTATTCAGCGGGAGCGTGCTGAGCGCGAGAGAAAGAGAGAGACAGTATAGAGAGAGAGAGATAGAGAGAGAGAGAGAGAGAGAGAGAGAG
>NW_015749658.1:0-462 GCF_001515625.1 Sinocyclocheilus rhinocerous
ATATTTTTAATTACCTTTTATTTTTATATTTTCAGTTTCAGTAGTTTCAGTACTTTTATAGATGTGAACCAGTGAGACTTTTTGACTTGTTTTCCAGTTAAAACATCTAAAAACCATTGAAAAACAGTTTAATCTTGATTAACCTGCCAGTGCAATAAAACACTTTTATTCAAGATATGGTTCTGAAAACAGAAGATTGATTTTTACATGGTTTTCCGTTGGAAAATGAGACATAAAGACTGGTTAAAAGCAGGATTTCAGTCATTAGTCCCTCATGGATCAAACCACATCTCGTCCCACTTTTGTTGAATATTCTGTTCCCGTCACATTTCAGAAGTTAAATACGTGTCATGCTGACTCTTAACCTGCTGATTTGGTTTTGCGTTGCAGAATGATGAAATCGAGCATTCGGCCTTTACCTTCGACATCTTCTACGCTCTGACGCAGAAGATCTGCCCTCGC
>NW_015749659.1:0-462 GCF_001515625.1 Sinocyclocheilus rhinocerous
AAGTGGAACGCCGTCCCCCCTCGAAATTCACTCCCCGGACTCTGTCACCCTGCATGTCCCCCCATTTCCAGCCCTGGTTCTATGTCAATAAGCTCAAGTCAATGTACCACTGAAATTGATTTCAGGACATTGTGATGTTATTTTTTTGTGCATTTGTTATTGTACATTTCTGACATTGCCTCGTATTAGCCCACAAACCCCACTCCCCCCACCCCCAATCCCACCCACTTTTTAAAACAAAGTTACGCCACTGGACCCAGATCAACAGGTGAAACGTTTACTAATGATTTAACGGTAAGATCCTCAGAGGGGAATAACAACAGAAGAATGGAAAGACTGTGTCAGTGAAGTTGTTTTTGAATGTGTGTAGATGTTTGTTTGTTACAGGATCATGGAATGACACCTTTCCTCTGTCATAGTTCAGCTGAACTCTCACCCTCTGAAGCTTCTGTTTAACACGAA
>NW_015749660.1:0-462 GCF_001515625.1 Sinocyclocheilus rhinocerous
ATTTAGTTAATTATTTTAGTACTTTAACTTAAACTAAATTAAAATGTTGCTTTGTGAACTAGCTGAAATAAAATAAAATAAAAACCTTAAATTAATTTCTGTTAATATTTATTTTTTATTTTAAGTGATGAACTTTTACATAGTTTCGGTTTAGATAATAATAATAACCTTGGTGAAAGACGCGTCTTTATCATTATAAATAGATTTTCATCTAGCTGTCTTTTCATTTTGAATTGAACATTTCAAATCTGATCCAAATTCTGGCTGCTCGGACTGAAACTAATCCCTTTTGTAAGTGATTTCAGAGCAAATACAGAAAGAAAATGACTATCAGAAGGCTGAGAAACACTGTATCACATAACCAGAATCCTCTGACAACCCCACAATCCCCTTCCTCTAGAATCATCGTTAGTTCTACAGAAGCCCACGGCTCTGCTTTCATACAGTATGTAAATGAGGCAC
>NW_015749661.1:0-458 GCF_001515625.1 Sinocyclocheilus rhinocerous
CAAATGTGTATGGGCTATCTGAAACATCTTCAGCTGAATGTTACTACGTCGCCCCCTGTTGATAAACAAAAGCAACAGCAATTGAGCTACTGGATCGTGGTAGTCTGTTGGAGCTAATGCTTGCAGTCATCTGCGCAGGACTGATGCACCATTAGGTCTACTTTGCTGTAATGTCATTTTAACTCATTGGGGGAAAAGGCTCCAGCATCCCCGAATCAGCTGCATTAGTGCGCTAACAGCACTGAAATACACACTTGACAGTTCTAATCCACATCGGTCCCAAAGTAATCTCACAACATCTGCTACTATGAATATCATAGTTTTGTGAGTAGTGCTGGCTGTGTGTCAGTATGCATATCTCTCTGTGAGTGAGTGAGTGTATGAGCGCATAACTGCACAAGAAGGCATGCGCGCGCTGTGTGTGTGTGTGTGTGTGTGTGTGTGTGTTGTGTCTGTCA
>NW_015749662.1:0-461 GCF_001515625.1 Sinocyclocheilus rhinocerous
AAAGGAAAAAATGAAATCGCATCATATGACCCCTTTAAAATTAGCTGCTGTCAGATTTGTGTAATTTATAGAGAAACTGAACATACCTGGGAAGAGAAAATGATGATGGTGAATGAGATGAGCAGAGTTGATCCTAAAGCGATGACCACAGCACTCGTGTTGTGATATGAGGCTACAGTTCCCACCATGCAGGACAGACTCAACGTGACCACTGACTGGAGGCAATACAAGAGCATGTTAGGCCTTGAGTGTTGAGTGTAATTACATTACACTTTGATTTTTGATCAAGACCTAAAAGCTAACCATTTGTATCTTTTTACATTGATGGGAGGTTGCTGGGTAGCATTCACTAATTTGCACTAAAATGTATTTAGTTTACAAAAAGAAAAAAAAAAGTTGAACCAACTGAAATCACACATACACGCAAAAAAACCTTTAAAAACAAATAATTTGCCATTTTT
>NW_015749663.1:0-462 GCF_001515625.1 Sinocyclocheilus rhinocerous
ATATATTTCTGCTCTTTAAACAAGCACACTAGAGTGTAGAGTGTCAACAAGTATACAGCTGTAATACATGTTAACCATTATTGACAAATATTGACAGTGACGGTAAAAAAACCCAGACAAATTCACACATGGGTTGACAATAACTTACTTGGAATCAGAATGTGGATCCAGTTACAGGACTGGAGATGCTGCTCATCAGTAGATGATGGTGTTTATGAGCTGTTCACGGTCCTTTTATAGTCTGAATTAACTGTGGAAACATCACTTAAAAAGGAGTGGTTCTGCCAGATAATGACCTAAAAAAAAGATTAATTTAACATCATTTATCTGTAATGGAGACAATACCACAAGTAACATGACTGAAAGAAGCCAACAACAATCAGTTCAGTGGACAATGTATTTCAGTGAACCAGTTCTTTTAAATTCTCACATAATTAAGTCAAATCTATCACCCCAGCAGAT
>NW_015749664.1:0-462 GCF_001515625.1 Sinocyclocheilus rhinocerous
CTCACCAAGGCTGCATTTATTTGATGAAAAAAAAAAACATTTCTTATTATCCTCAATGTTGAAAATGTTTTTTGCTGCTTAACATTTTTGTGGGAAAAAAACTACCCAAAAAGTATGCAAGATTAAAAACAAAAGATGGATGCAAGGATGCATTCAATTGATCGAAAGTGACAGTGATGACTATTGAAAATTCAGCGTTATCACAGAAAGTTACATACTGAAATATGGAAACAGTTATTTGAATTGTAATATTAAAAAAAAAAAAAACTTTTTTTACTGTACTTTTTTTCTTTTTGATCAAATAAATGCAGCCTTAGTGAGAGACTTCTTAAAAAAAAAAAAATTACTCCAAACTTTTGACTGTTAGCATAAATGCCACAATAGCACTGCAGGACTGTAACATTTAGTCCTGTGTATGGTTTTCAATAAACATATTTATTATTAATTAATTATAATGTTATT
>NW_015749665.1:0-462 GCF_001515625.1 Sinocyclocheilus rhinocerous
ACAGAAGGTTGATGTCCTCCACTCCCAGGTTGAAGGCCAGCTTGATGATGGGGCCGTCCTCCATGTCTGTAGTGATGTGGGTCATCAGAGCCAGATTTTTTACCAGACCACAAGCCTAGAAAACAATCAAACAGCTGTGAGAATCTAAATGATTTTAATAAACACAATAAATCAGTGGCAAACCAATATGGCTTTTTCAGTGGCCATTGCTGCTCTACTCCATAAAAATAAGTCATTGAATTAATTGTATAAGTGACTGCACTTTCATTGCATTGAAATAAGCAGTGTGAACATCAAAATTTCACTTAAGCATCCACTGATGATGCTGACAAGATGATGATGTTTTCTAAATGAGGAACACTGACCTCTCCTTCAGGTGTGTCTGAGGGACACAGCATGCCCCACTGGGAGGGCTGAAGGGAGCGGGGACCGCTAGCCTTCCTGGTTTTCTCAAACTGAGAG
>NW_015749666.1:0-462 GCF_001515625.1 Sinocyclocheilus rhinocerous
TTTGCTTATTGTTTTCAGTAAAGATCAGTTTCCTGAAGTCTACGTACCCACAGTTTTTGAGAACTACGTTGCAGACATCGAGGTCGATGGAAAACAGGTATGAAAGCACAGTTTGTAAACCATTATTTTCACTGAGATGCACCAAGAAAACAATGAATGCATTGTAATAACGTGCAGTATTTACTTAAATAAGTTTTCGATGAATTGATTGAACTTACCAACTTTAATGCTATTTCTGCTGCTAAAGTTAAAATTTACCATTGGGAATGTGTATACCAAAATACATCACCAGAACAATATTCAGTATTCTGTCCTTCCCCGTTGCATAGATGCGGTTACACTGGTCTAAGTTATACATGTACATTCCTCTTTTAAACGTGAGACCACAGTTGTTGTGTTATTTGAGATAGTTTAACACATTGATCTCAAACTCAATTCCTGGAGGGCCACAGCTCTGCACAG
>NW_015749667.1:0-462 GCF_001515625.1 Sinocyclocheilus rhinocerous
AATTAAGATGAATGTCTGGCCTTCCCACCATTGATTGCCATTGATCGAACTCTCATCCCAATGCTCCCACCCACCCAGGGCTCCACCGCACACAACACATCATTTATATCAATCCTTAGTGATTTTCCCTTTCTATCACTTTCTCTTACTCTGTACTCTCCCTCTGTAAATGCAGTGCTGTAAAGTGGACTGTATTTGCTCAGTATGCATAGTGGTGGATGGGTGGTTGGGGGGTTGAATAGAGGGGGAACAGTATTGCTACCGGCGGTTCAATTTGTTTCTAAAATTGTGTAGAGGGAAACAAGCTGAATGTGTGTGTCTTTGGGGATTTTTATATGCATGCCTGTGTGTCTGTGTGCTTGTGGTGCGGTTTACCTCCATAAAGATAAGGTGAACCCTCAAATCATTTTGTCGCCATATGTTATTCTGTGAATGTCTGGCAGGAGTAAAGGCGGGAGGAAG
>NW_015749668.1:0-462 GCF_001515625.1 Sinocyclocheilus rhinocerous
ACAAGAACAGAAATCATACAGCTTTGGAACAACATTAGAGTGAGAATTTTTATTTTTGGGTGAATTTAGAAGGATTTAGATTTTTTTTTTCTTTGGTTGAAATATCAAAAGACTTTAAAGAAGTTTGAGCCAACTTAATACAGACTCGTTAGTTGTTGTTTTTTTTTTTTTAATTTGAAGCCTCAATCTGTACAAATACGGGCTTTGATCAGGTTATTAGAGTCTGATGCGGAGTGAAAAGCTTGGAGATCAAATCCCACCCAGTCCCGTCTGAGTCCGGATGAGTGGGAGGAGGCCATGTGGTGGAATGGAGGGGGAAGGGGGCAGAGGAGAGGATTGACACATGGCCCAGACAGCACTAAGCAATGGCTTGACTGCTCTCATCAGTTCAATGTCTTTGAGCTTTCACCTATTATTCAATATGATATACAGTGGGTACGGAAAGTATTCAGACCCCCTTAA
>NW_015749669.1:0-462 GCF_001515625.1 Sinocyclocheilus rhinocerous
AAAAAAAAAAAAAAAAAACAATAAAATAAGAAATATGAATTAAAATTATTAGAATAAAATGACAGTTTTAACTGTTATTTTATGGTTAGTAGCCTAATTCTAAAAATAAGATAAAATAAAATAAAATTATAAAGTATTCTTATCAGTCATATTCAAACCAGAGCAAACTGAGTCAAGTTCTGTACATAAAGCTATGAGTGCATTGTAAAGACTGCAAAAAGAAATTATAAAATAAATAAGTGTCATGTGGGACAGACCATCTCAATGTATCATTTTTCCTAAAACTTATTGCTGTTTCATACTATACACACTGAAAAAATAAAAAATAAAATATAATAAAATTACAGCAATATAATAACTATATTATGGTCATATTTTAGTAGCCTAAAGCAAACCTTAAAATAAATAACTATTCACCTTAAATAACTATTCAAGTAGGTGATGCAAGCCAAAAAGAAAAAT
>NW_015749670.1:0-462 GCF_001515625.1 Sinocyclocheilus rhinocerous
CTTTCAGCTTCTGTTCACCAGCAGTGTCGGCTGAATTTGGCTTTTTTTCACCTTGTGACAGGGTGAGTCAGTGATTCTCTGGAGGGGAACAGAGTCTGTCTTCCGCCACTCACAGCTTTGAGCTTCAGGACTCTGGTGATAAATGCCAAACTCAGCTCAGCTGTGCAGGATTGTGGGTTTGGATGATGCCAGACAGAAAACCTAAATATATATTATGATTTATATATATCTAAAACTTACCTCGACATTTTTTTAGGATAATAAAGAGTTTATAGTGAGCAATACTGTTTTTCAAATTCTACTTTTTTTACAGACTACAATATACTTTTAACTTAATTTCCCCAACAAACAGAGCAATTAGGCATAGAATGTCACCCTAAAAATATCCAGTCTAGCACTGCCATAACTAGGGTTGCCAACTTCAGAAAGGAAAAACAAGGGTCAATCGCGTGTATATATATA
>NW_015749671.1:0-461 GCF_001515625.1 Sinocyclocheilus rhinocerous
GGAGTAATGATGCTGAAAATTCAGCTTTGCCATCACAGGAATTTATGACATTTTAAAATATATTCAAGTAGACAACAGCTATTTTTAATTAAATTTAAAATGTAATAACATTTCACAATAATACTGATTGATATGTTTGATCAAATACATGTAGCCTTGGTGAGCATAAGAGAAAAACATTGCAGAATCAAGTACAGTTGGCAAACTTTTGAATGGTAGTTAAAAAAAATTAAAACGTTTTCACAAAGGTGTTATTAAAACAATAGACAATTAATGTCCAATTAAATTTACAGGAAGATTCTTAGCATACTGTACACTCTCAGAAAAAAAGTACAAAAGCTGTCACTGGGGTGGTACCTTTTGTACACCTTTGTACCTAAAAAGTCCATATTGGTACCTTAAAGGTACGTATTAGTACATATTACCGTATTGGCCCGAATATAAGACGACCCTGATTATAA
>NW_015749672.1:0-462 GCF_001515625.1 Sinocyclocheilus rhinocerous
CACTGCATGAAATGTTTAAATCATCAAGTGACCATCTGATCCAGTTTACTGAGAGTTCAGTCAAACCTGACAATAACCGCATATGTGAGTGATCAGATGTCACTTTGATACACGCCTACATCCTTCTTTATTTCTTTCCTATTTACTTCATGTAAGGATCCTTTGTTAATCAAAGTGTGCCCTACAACTGGTAATTAAGCTCATGCCAAAAAATAAATAAATAAATCGATTCTCTATTTCCAACCAAGACAGTTGAAACAGACCCCTCGATAGGGAATAGACTCTGAGGTCATCAATTATTAATTGTTTGGCCTGCTGAAGGCAGAGTCTCTTGAGAGCAAAGCCCTGCTGGAGCTTTCAGACGTCTTCATAGTCCACATGAAGCAAAACCAGCCATGTGCTGTAACTGCCCACAGAAAAATCACAAATCAGACATGTAAAGTCATAATAGTCTGAAAAAAA
>NW_015749673.1:0-460 GCF_001515625.1 Sinocyclocheilus rhinocerous
TAATGTTCTTTTTAGCAGCATCATATGACCCCTTTAATACAGTATGTGATTATTGTCCATAAAAAATTATGCTGTGTCATTACAAGTGCTCTAAGTTTCCAGTGTCAAGCTGTCTTTGCCTGAAAGCCCTGTAATGAGTGACTCTACATAATGTGGGAAATTAGAAATGTGTTCTGCTTTATTTACAATAAAGTACACTACTGTTCAAAATGTTGGGGTCAGGAAGATTTTTTTTTTTTAAGAAATTAATACTTTTAATCAGCAAGGACACGTTAAATTGATCAAAAGTGACTGTAAAGACTGTTCTAATGTTAGAAAAGATTTTTACTTTAAATAAATGCTGTTCTTTTGAACGTTATTCATCAAAAATGTATTACTGTTTCCTCGAAAATATTAACTTTTTATTCAGCATTGGTATTAATATGAAATGTTTCTTGAGCAGCAAATCAGCATATTAGAA
>NW_015749674.1:0-462 GCF_001515625.1 Sinocyclocheilus rhinocerous
ATAAAATGCACATTGCATGGATGGTATATGTATTTGGTAGTAAAATGCATATAACTTTTTGTGAATGAAAGAGTTTTTTTGGATCATTAAATGCATTTTGTCCATGAAATGATTTTAGTTCATTGTATTTCATGGTTCAGCATGACATGAAAGTTGAGAATCTGACATGAATCTGACCAGTCCTGCTATCTGAACAGTAAATGCTTCTACTAAAGCTACTAATTTTTAGTACAAGGTAAAACAAGGTAGAAAGTCGCTTTCCAAAACCTTAACCCTCTCTTCTCCTCTCTGGTTGAATGAGCTTGAACTGCTGAAACCTTCACAACTTTTAAGAAGTAGCTAAAGACACACATTTTTCATTAGTACTTCACCACTCAGCAACCCTAAACCTATGCACTTTTACAAAAAAATTAATAATAATAATAATAATAAAATCCTCTTCTTTCTCTTATCTCTGTTGTC
>NW_015749675.1:0-462 GCF_001515625.1 Sinocyclocheilus rhinocerous
ACCCCTAGAGGACGCAGTTCGAAGTTCCCATGAAAGGGAACAGCCCCCATAAGAATCGTCTTAGAATCGCTCCAAAGAACATGTTGTAATGCGCTTGACACCAGGAGCCTCTACTGGACTCATGACCGATGTGCCATTTTGAAGCAGTGCCCACATTACAGCGCACTTCTGAGACAGTAACGGAGAAAAAACCTGGGATCAGCACTGAAACCACATTAAGAGCTGGCTATTCTCATTCCTCCTTGGAGGTTACTTAGTAACTTTTTTCCCCATGATGGCAATATGAGACCGGGGTGAGTTCCTGCACTTCAGTCTGATGCATGTTGGTACCCTCTGCAATCTCAGGTTCACTTAGAAGGGCTATCCAACAAAGAAAAAGCAGAGGTGAGTGCTTCACCTCTAATAATGCCTGTAGGCCACAATCTCCTCCAGCCAGAGCCAGTCATCTCACAGTCTTTCAGA
>NW_015749676.1:0-462 GCF_001515625.1 Sinocyclocheilus rhinocerous
TTTTTATTAAGATTTTGAATTAGTTTTTATTTTCTGTTTTCACTTCATTTTTAGTCATTTTTCATTTCATTTTTAAGTTGTAGTCATTTTGTTTTAGTGCATTTTGTCATTTTCAAAAATGTAAAAAAAAAAAATGTCTATAGTTTTTATTAATATTTTTTTCTGTTTTAGTTTCAGTTATTTTAGTACATTGTTAAACTAAATGAAAATGAAAAAGGTTGCCTTGGCAACTAGACAAAACATTTAAAAAAAAAAATATTTTATTTCAGTTAATGTTTATTTTATTCCAAGTAATGATTTTTTATGGTTTTAGTTAAATATAATAACCCCATTTAAATCATCATGGTTTTAAAAATATATTAATATTTTATGATATATTTATTTACAAGAGTATAAAACAGTAAAAATATGCACAAAGTATTTAAAAAGTATGGGAAAAATGACTAATGAAGGCATGTGGAA
>NW_015749677.1:0-462 GCF_001515625.1 Sinocyclocheilus rhinocerous
ATCTGATCAGTGAGTATGTGTGTCCGTGTACCTGTGCTCCACTGATTTCTGTGCTGTGTATAGCTGAGATGGTGTCAGTCAGATTATGAGCCTCATCTATAATCACAATCTGATCCTTTAGTTTGATCCCGGATGCTTTGCGGGTGGAAGCATGGAGCAGCGACTGATACGGCAACACCACCACCTGAGAAAGAGAGAGAAAGACTGAAAGCACAGGGTTGTATATGAGCAAGAGTGTGTTGCATCAGGTGTGTGTGTACCTGTGCTGCTGGTATGGCCATCCTCGTGCTGTAGTAAGGACACGTGTGTGTCTCCCGACCGTGCTGCAGGAGCTGCTCCACGTCTCGCACCTTCACCAGCACCTCGTCCCTCATCGCCATCAAACTTTCAAAACCCGAGAAGGGACACGTCGCCTTGGCAACGCCGCGTCGACGTTTCGTCTCAGAGTCTGACGCCTTTTCT
>NW_015749678.1:0-459 GCF_001515625.1 Sinocyclocheilus rhinocerous
ATTGATATCAGGAGGAAGGAATATTACATTCACATCCACATTATATTCTGTACTAATGAATATCATTTATGTTGCAATGAGGTAAACTTGAGTCACATGAATTAAAAACCACAACTGAGATCTCTCAATATCTCAGTTGTTTCTCAGACAGCAACGCCTCAATGGAAATGGAAAAGGCTGTTTATTTCTGTAATCTGATGTATTTCTGAATGAAACGAGAAACGATGAAAGGTGTTATATGCTATCAATAAATGCTCTGTTTTGTTATTGTAGTTCAACAGTTATCTATTTGTATTTTTAGGACAAATGTCTAAGTTGCTAAAATGAAATAACTCAAAACTCAATTATTGCAGTCTTCTGAGCAGCACAGACCTTCCACCAATGCAGTTTTTCCCCTCTGGGTTCAGACATTTTTATATTGGGGGAAAAAGTGTGTGTGTGTGTGTGTGTGTGTGTGTG
>NW_015749679.1:0-462 GCF_001515625.1 Sinocyclocheilus rhinocerous
GGAATATTCCAGGGATTTTTGGAAAGTTTCTGGAAATTTACCGGACATTTTCCACCACTTTGCAACCCTATTCTTAACACAGTTTTATACACTTTTAAAAATTGCACTTATACTTTAAAGTACATTTAAATCAATATGTTGTAATAATCCTGTCGTACTGTACTTTGAATGAACACTTATTTTGATGTGTTGACAGTAAATAATAATAATTTAGATTTTACTGTTATTTAATATTACATTTAAAGTTAATATATTTTAACAGTACTAAATTGCAATGCCATCATTACAAATGTGTACTTACACATATATTTAAATACATGGCATGCATAACATGCAGTTAAAGGCAGGGTAGGTGATTTTGTTCAAAAAAACATTGTTATGCTGTTTGAAAGTCTCTTCACATCCTGATAGCAATCGCTAAGTTAAGTGGTCTAAATGTATTTATATGTATTTATATCATCT
>NW_015749680.1:0-462 GCF_001515625.1 Sinocyclocheilus rhinocerous
ATTTCACAAACTGACATTCATTCAGTGTTGGCCTGTCACTTCACGTCTGCTGAGTAAGTTTGCGTGATTAAGCTGAGCGTGGGACCGTGAGTGACAGTTATTGAGCTGATGAGCCGTGAGACGTCTGTATGGGAACATGTTATTGATTATCACAACGCTGGCCGAAGTTTGAGGCTTTCCCATAGTGTCACAGCTGCCCTTTTGGGGATTTTGATTGACCCGGTAAAAAAAGATTCTGTGGAGGTTCTAGGACCAGTGGACCCCCCACCCCCCACCTTTTACTTTGTATGCCACATGGCTTCGTATACCCATAGGCTCATGGTAGACCCCCCACTAGGCATGGGATAAAGTGGCTTAATCAATGTTGTCCAGGGGGGAAAATGGCCCCCACCTTCTCTGAATAAATGTTTGGGCCCAGACTAGTTGTCTTGTGTGCCCTCGACCCCCCGCCACACCCTGCTG
>NW_015749681.1:0-462 GCF_001515625.1 Sinocyclocheilus rhinocerous
AAGTTTTAACTGATTATTAATTTTTATACAGTGCATACCATTTTGTTGCAAGATTTTTAATCATGCAAAATTCTAGATTTAGTGCAATTTAGAGTAAAGACTAATTAAGAAATAAAATGAAATGAAATAATCAATACATTTAAAATATTGGTCATCATGGTAATTATTAGCTGTATTAGAGATGTTTATTTTTACAGAATAAAATAATTATTGGTAATATCAAATTTGTAAGTTCTGTATGTGCATCACAATTATTAATATCTCTCAATACAGCTAATAATTAAGGAAGAAAATCCTAAAATAGGGAGAAAAAAGGAAAACCCATTTATTTCATTTTAATTATTATTACCATATTAGTTACTTATCAGCCAGTATTAGAGATTTTAGAACACCTGGACAGACCTGAAAATATTGACCTATTTTTGCCTCCAAAACATGATTTCATTTCATAATGTTCATGAA
>NW_015749682.1:0-462 GCF_001515625.1 Sinocyclocheilus rhinocerous
GCCTGCTGCTCGAACCACTGCAGCCGAGGCGGTTTGTCCGGCCGCATTGTGACCCGTTTCTCTGTGGCTTTAGAGGGGGTGTGGCTCTGCTGCTCCCTGAGTGCTTTCTGAAGCGCTTCGTTCTGTGCGTCTTTATCTAGCTCCGCCCCTTTCTCCAGATTCTTCTCGTTCATTCGCTGGACAGTCTCCTGGGCGGCGGCCAGGGCTTTCCTCTCAGCCTGCTGGTGCTTATTGGATTGGATGTGATTGCTGTGAGCCTTGTCAGTGGAGAATTTTTTGTTGCAGGTGGCGCAGTAGGCTGAGCTGTGTCCGCTGCTCTGGCTCTGCTGCTCGGCTGCCGCCCGCTGCACCAGCACTCGCTCCTGGAAGTTTTCTGCGGTGACCGGAGGCATGTCTGCAACCTTTCTCTTCAGATTGTAGCGGTGCCAGTCTGTTTTATAATGTGCCCGCTGGACCTCCCCA
>NW_015749683.1:0-461 GCF_001515625.1 Sinocyclocheilus rhinocerous
ACTTTTCCACGACATTCTAATTTATTGAGATGCACCTGTAGTTGGCTGCTGAAGAAAACAAATAATGAAATGTTTACTAATTGATGCTGAGTGGTTGAGTAGCATGAAGCCATTAAAGCCACATGCAGCTATTGTATAAAGATGCATTCTGTTGGCTGTGGCCTAAAGTGTCAGTACGATCATGGAAAATAATATGCTGCTGTAATGCTGTCAACAAACCTTGTAAAAACCATGAACAGGATCACGAAAACCACAATGCCATTATATAAAAATATTTAATAAATGCATATTATAAAAACCTAGTAAATGCATATAGATTGTTGTTTTTAACCACTTGCCATAGCACTATTTAATTGTAAATGTAATTATAAATATAAATGAAAATTTTTACTAATTTAAACATTTTAATAACATTTGTTAAAAAATATGTATGTGTAAAATTATAAATATAAATAAAAATT
>NW_015749684.1:0-462 GCF_001515625.1 Sinocyclocheilus rhinocerous
ACAAGTTCAAGGGTTGTGCTCAAACCTTTGGCCGTGATCAGACCTGAAACTTCTGCTCTAATGGTTCGCCATTCTCTCTCCTCCTGCAGAACGAGGAGATGGCAGAGGAAAGCAATTACCAGGCCTCAGCGAAACTCCCTCACAACTGATCACCGCAGAAATGAATCGGACTCGACTGCAAGAGAGGCTTCAAAAGCGATTACAGCCGCGCTCTTGACGGAGGGTGTGGTGTTGTGCTTGTGGTGGAAGCGTGTGAACCTCTCGCCCTTAATCTACCACTAGACCAGAAACAGGCCGGTGATGGATGGGTCGGGCACCTGGAGATGCTTTCTGCTGGAGCAGCACCTCACTGGAGGACCTGTACGGATTCAAATCATCCGGGATGAACTACAGGCAAAAAGCAGCTCACAGCAAGGTATTAACCCTCAATCGGCCCTTGGGGTCAATATGACCCCAATCAAC
>NW_015749685.1:0-462 GCF_001515625.1 Sinocyclocheilus rhinocerous
AGAGATGCTGCAATCACATCATTAAAATGTAGCACTTTATCCACAGCTGGCCAAGCATGAATAGCTGTGTGGCGATTACCGCCCAGGCCGCTATCAAATTCTCCACTGACTTGTGAGACCAACTGTCCAATTAAGACCGGTGTGAATATTCTGCGGTGAATTTAATTTTCAAGGTCCATCAACTTGCAAGCCCTCATCAAAGTCTTCATCTGAACTCAGAAAATTGGGTCTGATTAGTCAATAACTGCTAAAGTCCAAAGTTCTGGCAAATTCAGGCACCTAAATGACTTTTCGAATGCTGTTAAATTGCATTAATTCTGTTAATGAACTGTTAATGATCTCAGGCTTAGACACTGAACATTTATTGTTGGTAATATCTCATGTTCTAGGTGTATAATATCAGTGTTTTGAAGACTTTTGCTTTTCTGTCTTATTTATTTTAGCAGATTGAACCATTCGGAC
>NW_015749686.1:0-462 GCF_001515625.1 Sinocyclocheilus rhinocerous
AGCCTGGCCTGCTGCACTCTCACGGCCCTCTGGTGCGGAAACACATGACAAGGCCATGCCACAGAGCATGCAGGCGGCAAAAGACGGCACAACTACATACATACAGTGCGGTCAGAGTGGGTGAAAGCGGGCGACGCTGACTTCCTACTGATGTGATTTGGATAATTAATTACTATCTTATGCACTTCCTTTTATTACTGCACTGCTAAGCAAATGTCAAATATTAATAAATACTATAATTGTATATAAATAACACCGCCTTGCTTCATATTTGCTGAATAAAATCCAGTACTTGTTTCTTAATAATTTTGAGGTGCTGATTCCAAAAATAGGAGCTGTTTTGCTCTAGCATGTCAGAATTTCTCACAAAATATGATACATTTCATAGCATTTTTGCTTTTGACAATTATGGTGAAGAAGTCCTGTATGATCCCTTAATCAGCAGAAAAACTGCCACAAAGA
>NW_015749687.1:0-462 GCF_001515625.1 Sinocyclocheilus rhinocerous
AGTTCATGTAGACTGATCACGATCGTTCATCCAGAATCATTCACTAATAATTTCGTATTTGTACGCACTGGAGAACGTCTTACAAAAATTCACAACACGTGCATACATCTCGTTCTGATGTTAATTCATTCTGAGTTTTCTAAATGAGCAGCTACTCAGGGTTAGTCATTTGCATTAAACATGCCCATCTCCAAATAAAGGCTTTCTACACAACCTTTCTTTACAGCCTTTCGGTACTCCTGTAACGACTTCATTAGATCCTCAAGCAAGTGTGCCATCCTCAAAACCACTTCAAACACTACAAATTATACAGTAAGTTTATATTAGCCAGTTGTACATAGCATATCTGCATTGTTATACAGGGGAAAAAAACTCGCAGCATAAGCAACAAATGAGTTTATCTTACTGTTTCACTGTCTCCAATGAAATATATTTAAGATGAAATATCTATGTATAAAATTT
>NW_015749688.1:0-462 GCF_001515625.1 Sinocyclocheilus rhinocerous
GACTGGTGACTGAATGTGGAGGAAAGTTTCACTGTTTCAATAACAAGAAGCATGTAGAAGGTCAAGTCGAAAAATTACTACAGAAAATTGAAGAAATGATGATGAAGAACAGGGGGAAATTTACCATGGAACAAATGAAAAGGAGTGGCAGCAAAAGAGGTCCACGTGTCAATTGTACGTTGTTTATATATGACTTCATTAATGCAGACATATGGCGATTTGTTCACTAAGTGTAAATCAATTAAATTCAAGTTTATTTGTATAGCGCTTTTCCTGTTGCCAATAGGGGCGCAATTGTAGAATACGCTCTGATGGGTCGTATTTCAGGAATTTGGACAAACGACGTATGCAGGCGTATTGGTTGGAGGACATGCTGCAGAGCAAAAATCATGCAGTTAGTTAATTTACATGTAAATTAGACAGTGAACACTATTAACTGCAATGATTATATGTTGCGATTAA
>NW_015749689.1:0-462 GCF_001515625.1 Sinocyclocheilus rhinocerous
AGCTCCCTCGTCTCCACTGTGGCCCGTCATCCCACTGGCTCCACCGGACTCAATCGTCCCTCTGGCTCCGCCTTGGTCAGTCGTCAACCATCCGTCACTTAAGGACTCCACTCCTCTGGCTTTGTCTTGTCACTCCGTTCCTCTGGCTCTGTCAGGCTCCTCCTTCCCTTCGGCTACACCTTCATCCTCAGTCGCTCCGGCTCTGCCTCGGTCTTCCAGGTCCCTGTCTTTGCCTCACTCGCAGGAGCCATCAACTCTGCCTTGGCCCTCCGGACCTTGGGTGTCATCCTGGCTCTCCGTCTGCTCGGCTCCACCTGGGTCTCCATCCTGGGCTCCTCTTCCACCATCTCAGTCTCCGTCAGTTGGCCCCCTCTAACTCCCCCATGGCTCCTCCCTCCGGCGACTCCTCTGTGGGCCGCCGTCCTGGCTGGCCTCTGGCTTTAAATATGGCTCCCCCCCCCC
>NW_015749690.1:0-462 GCF_001515625.1 Sinocyclocheilus rhinocerous
TGTTAGTCGGAGATGCTGAAGCCGTCATTGGGACCTGCCTTTTTACATTAAAGTGTTTGCCCTCTGAGTAACACTACTAAACAGCTCATCCGCAAAAGCTCTGTCACCAAACATTAGTGAGAACTCCTCCTCCTCCTCCCACAGAGACACGAGAGCACTGATTTGACACTTTGCAATCTGATGACTTGGTGAGAAACATGTCTGACCTGGACATTACCTCTTGGACTGGGTATCAGGAGTGTGTATCCATATGTTTGTGATAGTCAGGGCTAGAAAATCATCAAGAAAATCATTTCTTGAAGAATATTATCCTTCAGTTTTATTCTTGTTTATTATTATTATTATTATTATCCTTCTTTAATAAACATAAATGTTCTTTTTTCCAGTAGAATTACAGTACATAAAGATCAATAGAACAAGACCCATGTATATACAGTATATATGTATATACATGTATGTGTG
>NW_015749691.1:0-462 GCF_001515625.1 Sinocyclocheilus rhinocerous
CAAACATTTAACCCAACCAGCTGGGTCAAAATAACCCAGCATGTGCTTGGTCCAATATTTAACCAGTGCTGGGTTGCCAAATTTTTAGAGTGTAGGCTTTAATAGCCATATCTAAAATATTTGTTATCAACTGTAATTTCATACTCACATTGGTTTTATTATGAATGCAGTTAATTGCAAAGTCCTGCTTGCAGTGACCTAACAGCCACATAGCAACATAACTCAAAACATTTTAACAACCACAAAACAATGCCCAGACAACCTCCTTTTGCATTGTGATGGAGTTTTCCACAGGCAAACACCACTCACATTTTTGCACAGAAAGTTTTAGTTTAACCATTACCAACAAAAATGCAAGGGCACTCAAAATGCAATTTTGATCGGATTGTTCACTCTCATCATCTTGCTTTTGTGTTTATCTAGCTGTTATGGAAGGAGGCACAGACATACCCTCTCTTCTCA
>NW_015749692.1:0-462 GCF_001515625.1 Sinocyclocheilus rhinocerous
TCTGCATTACAGGTGTGTGCTGGGACAGGGATGCAGTGGCCTGACATAAGTATTCTTGAAGAGGCAGTTTGTCTGGATCTAATACATTCATCTGCTGGTCAAGTAAAGTGGGTTTTTATGATGAAATGCTGGACTGTCACTCTGTGTGATTATCAGGACATAAGATGACTGATTTTGGACTTCCCAGCCTTAAAAGGAAGGTGCAGTATACAGCTGTTTGGGCTCAAAGCAGCAGTCGTTTTCTGTCTGGTAGGTATTTTGAAATGAGGCTATTATTGAAGTAACTTTTAAACTGGTATATGCTAAAGTGACTTGAACAGATTCAAGTCTTTATTCACTTTCAAATCAAAGTATCTGTCAACCCACACAGACTATATCAAAGAGCAAAACTAACCTTCAAATTCCTATTACTTTCATAATATGGACAGAAACAGCTTAAACATTTTTCAAAATATCTTTTCC
>NW_015749693.1:0-462 GCF_001515625.1 Sinocyclocheilus rhinocerous
CACAACAAATTCCTAGTGTGTTTGCGCACACCTGGTGAATAAAGATAATTCTGATTCTGATTTATTTTTAACTAGATTTTCACTCTATTTTTTCCCATTAAGTTTATTAAAGACAGCATCATTGCATTAATTTCATGGTTTCTCCTTGTCTCGCAACTCGTGAGTATTTGAGCATAAACACAAAGATGTTTTAATGCTTAGGTAGCCAAAATAGTGTTTGATTCAGCAAGATAGATTCATTTTTGTGAATCAGTGAATTGATCAATTCAGAACTCATTCATCAGTTCAACAATGTGTTCTCATCATCGTTCAGAAATGCCCTTATGTAAGTTTTTAATGTATTAAAATGATGTACAAAATAAAAACGTAGTTATTTTAATAATGTATTAAAATATTTTTAAATGAATATATTAATTATTATTTATTTACTATATATATATATTTTTTTAATTCAAAATCTGA
>NW_015749694.1:0-461 GCF_001515625.1 Sinocyclocheilus rhinocerous
GCATATTAGAATGATTTCTGAAGGATCATGTGACACTGAAAACCGAGTAATGATGCTGAAAATTCAGCTACTTATTTATTTATTTATTTTTTTTATCAAATAAATGCAGCCTTTGTGATCAGAAGAGTAAAAAAAAAAACTGTACCAAGCCCAAACTTTTGAACAGTAGTTTAAGTGGTGAAATAAATAAATAAAATATTAACATAATAAGATGTGTTTTCTTTTTCCACATGCAAATTTCACCATAAAACAGACAAACCTGGAAGAGAACTGGGTTAAATACAGTAAATGCAATTGTTGAGCAGACATTCTGAAGGCCACAGAGCTCAGGAAAATTGTTCCAATGTTATTCTTTGTCAATATAAAATACAAATTCTGTGTAATTGGTTATGAATAAAATTACCTGGCTTGTCAGTGATACTGTCACGAATCCGGTCCATGAACTTTCCATTTCATTGACT
>NW_015749695.1:0-462 GCF_001515625.1 Sinocyclocheilus rhinocerous
CACTTACAAATATGACCTGTTTTCGGAGGACTACGACACCAGTGAAAAGTGCCGCACACCAGCCTGGACTGACCGTGTGTTGTGGAAGAGAAGAAAGTGGAACTTTGATAAAACTGGTGAGAATTATATTAATAAAATATCTTCAACCACCAACCAAACTTGAAATGCAGTATACAGAATAAGCTTACCTTAAAGTTACATTTTTGACTAGATCTGCCTGTGTATGTGTCACAGCGGAAGAGTTGGAGTTGAATGTAGTAGGAGCCGCAGTGAATGAGGAAGATCAGTACCCATGGAGCCCTGGAGAGCTCAAGTATTATGGTAGAGCAGAGCTCAAAACCTCTGATCACAGGTGAGAGAGACTTAGGCCAGCACCAGTGTTAATTTTGTCAACGAAATTTTTTTCACTGACAATAGTGAACTAAAACTCTCTTTGAATGACAAAAACTATGACGTAAATCT
>NW_015749696.1:0-462 GCF_001515625.1 Sinocyclocheilus rhinocerous
CACCTGTGTCTGGCTTCATGTACAGCAGAAAAGAGTCCTTCACAACAAGCCACCTAAACAAAGAGCACAAAAGACTTCATCATTAGACTCCATCACAACCATGAGGTCAAAGCGTGCTTCTCTAAAGCATTATTATACAGAGAGTAGTGAAAGGCAGTAATACAGTCTCGGTTTAATCAGAGAATGAAAGTAGCATGGTATCAGTGGAGCAGAGATAAACAGCTTGCTAGACTCAAAGAGACTGCACGGTGTGCGTGCGGGTGCCCGCTCTATCTGAACTGTGCATTTTCACAGATAATACTGCTTTGAAATGTGTCTCACATATGTTAAAGCTCAAAGTGAAGAGCACAGCCTCACTGCATGAATGCATTTAATCTACTCTTGTGGTTTACTTGAGAATTTCAGCAATTGATTTTGTGTTTTATGAATAATTACCTCTTGGACCAGCGGTAGCAGACTTCA
>NW_015749697.1:0-461 GCF_001515625.1 Sinocyclocheilus rhinocerous
AAGTAATCCACACCACTCCAGTCCATCAGTTAACATCTTGAAAAGTGAAAAGCTGCATGTATAAGAAACAAATTCATTATTAAGTAATTTCAACTGTAAACCATTACTTCTGGCCAAAATACGAGTCCATAATAACTCTTCCTCCAGTGAAATGTCCATCCCCTGTTGTTCTCTTACGTCAGTTTGTTTAGAACTGTTCTGAACTGTTTTCACTTGTAAACAATGTTTGATCTGTGCATATTTCTCTCCTGATTCAGACAAGGCAACCTTTTCACTGGAGGAAGTGTTATTATGGATTATAGACTCGTATTTTAGCCAGAAGCAATGGTTTGAAGTTTAAAACGCTGTAATGATGGATTTGTTTCTTACGAACATGCAGCTTTTGACTTTACAAGATGTTAATTGATGGACTGGAGTGTTGTGGATTGTTGTGATGTTTTTATCAGCTGTTTGGACTCTCA
>NW_015749698.1:0-462 GCF_001515625.1 Sinocyclocheilus rhinocerous
CATGATAATTGGAGAAGGTGAAGTCATGCACAAGCAAACCAACAGGAAAGTGTCTTTTTCATCATTACATATTTATCTGCCTGTTAATGGCGTCTCCAGTGGCAATACAGCCCCCCCTTAATCCTGCCTCTGTCCCCACGAGGGCCGGTCCTCATTAAGAATCAACAGAATTTTTTATGTTCTATAATTCTTTCATACTACTTCACCATAATTTGCCTTGATTTGTGTTTAAAGGGGAAAAAATATACTATTTCTTAATGCAATGAACTCACAGACTCGTCCCAGCTTGGAATTTGAAAAGAAGGAAGCGATGGAGATGAATATTGAAAAAAGGCGTGCAGAGAAAAATGGCCCTGTGTCCAAATGTGACTCCTGTGGTTGAGAAGACGTTGTTTAAGAACTGAGTAGGTGAATGAATTGGATGGTGGAGGAAATCGGAGGTTGGCTTTATAGCTAAAGCAG
>NW_015749699.1:0-462 GCF_001515625.1 Sinocyclocheilus rhinocerous
ACTCCATGTGGTCACCATGGTAACCCAGCAGTGGCATTTTCTAGCGCTGCCACGGGGGGAATTCCTTCTTTTTGGCACAGAATATCTTCAGGGGGGCTCGCCTCTGATTCGGTCCTTAGCAACCAGTCGTTAAGCCGCCTTGTTGCCATGCGAGGTGTACCACGCAAGAACCTTTCCTAATCGCCTCCGCAGACACTTGCAGATATGCACAGCTTTTATATGGAATTCACAGAGAGTGTTGTGTTAAAGGCCAGTATGAGCCACTGATGGTTGGTGGCACTAACCTCACACCTCCAACAGGTCACCTGCACTGCTGCTTATGCCAATGTACATATATAATATATACACATATGTGTTTGTCTATATAGTGAGTGTAGGTATGTGCATATACACTATATCTAAATATTATATAAATTGGTGTGTGTGTGTATGTGTGTGTGTATATATATATATATATATATA
>NW_015749700.1:0-462 GCF_001515625.1 Sinocyclocheilus rhinocerous
AAAAAAAAATCCAATAATAGTCAATAATGTCTGGGATTTACATTAAACATTAATATACTAAAATTAAACCATCTATTAATTATATTAATGATTATTATTGTATCGAATTACTGTTATAATTGTATTAATATTAAAATTAATATTGATATTAATATTATGCTAAATAAGCTATATAAATAAATATATTATACAATTAATTTATATATTTACATTAATTTATATGAATACTTTATGTTCTATTCTCGATAAATAAAATGTAAAAAAAAAAAAAGAAAATAAACACTATCAATAAACTTATATAATGATATCAATTTTAACCCTGAGGTTCGTGCCACCTGGGGCTACCTCTCTCCTGCAAAGGGAGGTCGACTGAAGTGGGTTCAGGCCCCAGGGTTAGCCAAAGGCGACAGAGATATGGAGTCCCACTGCCCTCAGATAAACTTATCAGCAGCCTCGAAGGGA
>NW_015749701.1:0-462 GCF_001515625.1 Sinocyclocheilus rhinocerous
TGAGATAGATAGATAGATAGATAAATAGATAGATAGATAGATAATTATGAAGATAACTATATCAATAACCACATTTGCTTTCACATCAACATACAATAAGATTCAGTTTAATATAAGCGTGCTGCAGTTTTGTTGTTTGCCTCTTGAAAAGCTAAAGCTCTTTAAAGCTGAGTGATTCTGAGTGATTTATCATTCAATGACTGAAAAACAAAACAATAAAATCATTCTGAAAATTATTCCTCTGTGTTTTATCATTATAATTGTGGTGTGGTCTTCCCTATTCTCATATAATTATTATTAGTCATATCATTATTAAAAATGATTAAAACTTTATAGTTATCATCATAGTTATCTTCCTTGGTGTGAACAGGACTTTAAATTGTGTTTTTCACTAGCAATGGACAAGATTTGAACTGTTTTGCTGAAAATGTACTCACCCTCAGGCCATGCAAGATGTAGATG
>NW_015749702.1:0-462 GCF_001515625.1 Sinocyclocheilus rhinocerous
CATGCAAAAGTGGCCCCCAAAAGTAGCTATTTGATGCTTAAAGCTGCCATTTATGGTTTTTCAAACACTAGATGTCCCACGAGAGCAGCGAATCTCAGTCAAAAATAAACGTGCTGCGGCTACACCTCATCCAACATATCAAGAGAACGGGAAAGATAATGTAACTGAGATACATTTGGCATTTGTAAACAATATAAAGTGATGAGGTATTATGGTAATATAGAAACATGGCATGTGGGAGCAGGGCCGTCCTTAGCTGACGCGGGGCCCAGTGTGAGGTACGGAGTGGGGCCCCCCTCGGTCCGTTCGCATTCACGTTCCGGTGTTGTGGGGGATGTCCGATACGTATCATGATACGGGACTGTACTAAATTTAAAAAATGTATTAAAATTGAAAATTTAAAAGGTGTTGAAAGTGCATTCCGGGACACAAAAACAGTATTATTTATTAAAATAAAAATAT
>NW_015749703.1:0-462 GCF_001515625.1 Sinocyclocheilus rhinocerous
CCCCCCCCCCAAGACAACAATACCAAGTAAGATAAGCCATTTTTTGCAGTGTGTGCTTAATAACACTGATAATCAAATCAACTCGATCAGACAGAATGTAGACAGCACAAAATGAGAAACTCTCACAAACTACACATGGAGGTATATACACGAACATGAAGACCAGAGAAAAAGTAATGTCCTAAACCAGTGGATAACATCTTGAAAGCTGGACTTTGTGGATAAATTCAGATATACAATAGGCCCATGGGTTTCTAAATGCCATTATAGAGGAAGAACATCAGGTCAAACAATAGGCTAGAGAAAAAAACAGACAGAGAGAGAAAGAGAGAGGGAAAGATGAGCAATGGGAGTTTCTCTCCCCCACTGACATCTGGACCAAGGTAATAACATGCTACAAAACGTCAGCACAAGCAAACCAGCCATTAACATCTGTCTTTTGGCATGTTAATGGTAGTCATC
>NW_015749704.1:0-462 GCF_001515625.1 Sinocyclocheilus rhinocerous
CCCCCCCCCCCCCACACACAAAACTAGTCTGTAATAAACTACAGGTTTTCTTGCATTTAGGTGCTGCTTTTGCTGGTCTTTCTGTGTATTCATTACCATTTTCATTAGGGTTGGGAATCCATATGTTTAAGGAATCATGTTCTGATTCGATTTGTTTTTTTCCAGACACATACCTGCTTCACAAAAAGCACTAAATGTTTAAATACATTTATTTACTTATTGCAACAAACCTGTTCCTGATGTATCTTGATGAGTAACCACTTCATTTATTTTAATTAAAAACACCATAATTTCTTTCGAGTTAGACTTGATAAGTGATGTCGTACCCCATACAGTCTTTTTGGTTTATTCGGTGTCATTAAGACCGTTTCAAACCAATCAGTCTTTCTGATTGATTCTTTGAAAACAGCTTGCTCATTAAAGGGGTCATATTATGCTTTTTCACTTTTTGAATTTTAGTCA
>NW_015749705.1:0-462 GCF_001515625.1 Sinocyclocheilus rhinocerous
CCACTTTGACGCTCTCGACGGCGGCGGTGTGAACGCACAGTAAGCCATAGCAGGGCTGTGTACATAGCAGAGTGTACTGAGTTTGACACCCCTGTCCTACACTATAGTGTTTTTTAACGCTTAAACGTCCTGACAGGCTCACTTGTGAAAACCACAAACACCCAAAAGATCATAAATAGCCATTTGCAACACCTCCAATCTGCTCTGAAATGTCCAAATGAGGTGTTTTGAGTGAATGGAAAAAGTTGTTCTTAATGCGGTTGGCTTGTCATTGTCGATTAAAAATATAATGATTCACTAAACAAACAGCACCGCTATATCCTCAAAGTCATGGCTTACTGTTCAAAACATGGTTACTAAATACCACCTTTGATCCTCTTGGCAAGAAGCAGAGGTGTAAAATGACTCAAATTTTATTCAAGTGAAAGTACAGATACTCAGTGAAAATTTTACTCAAGTGAA
>NW_015749706.1:0-462 GCF_001515625.1 Sinocyclocheilus rhinocerous
CCTGTGCTATCAGGGTTCAGACGTTTGTGGTTTATCGACTCAACCGTCATCATTGCTACCTTCAGTATATGGAGCACATCAAAAGGAGTGTTTAACCATATTTTTATGCTATTTACAATTAGTCAATGAAGGCTGCATGCTCTTTGCACCTCAGCACAAGTCTTTCCATTTAGCAGACCTAAAAATTCATTAGCATTTAGCACATAGGCAATGTTTAAAACTTTTATTTTTAAACACCAGTCATTGATAAAGGATTATGCATTTAAGTGTTGGTTCATTGTTGGATACCGCAACATATTAGAAATGAAAATATACACATTAAAAGACCGCAGTGATCATCAAACAATAAATAATTAAAACTATGATAATTCTTGCCCTGTCAATCTCGCGTTTATGCTGGGTGTGAGCAGTTTATCATGAGTGAACTGTTGTAGATTGCTTCCATAATTAATGGAGTTGCAT
>NW_015749707.1:0-462 GCF_001515625.1 Sinocyclocheilus rhinocerous
GCCAACCACAGACATTCACCCAGGTATATGTCCTAGCCCAGTCTTCACTAAAAGAACATTTTCTCTTTTTTGTTGCCATTATGACGCCTTGTAAAATAGCTTTTACTTTACCAAATTATCCGGAACACGGGCAAGTTTGTTTTCTGACAGAGAACACAAGGAATCACCCACTCCACATTTTGATTGACAGCCGTCACAGCCTCTTAGTGACTGTGTTTACTCTTTTCTATTCAACCATTGGATAGAATTTTAAAAATGGCTGTTGTATTTGTGTGAGGTTGCTACTTCTGACGAAGCGCTGTTAAATATAGGTGAAACTATTGCCGCAAAAATAATAAATAAAAAGCTTTCTTAAAAAGGCAAAAGAACGCATGCACGTTTTCTTAAAGGGGTCATATGATGCGATTTCAAGTTTTCCTGTGCACGCAAAGAAAGAAGGCGTGGTTTCAGTAACCGCAGTTA
>NW_015749708.1:0-462 GCF_001515625.1 Sinocyclocheilus rhinocerous
TCCACACTCCCCCATAAGCCATGCTCTAATTGGCCACACAGAGCGCAAATGCTGGAGAGAAAAAAGGGAAACCAAAATGAACAACTGCAGAACTTTATAGTACAAGAGCAGAGAGAGAGATATGAGAGAGACTGCATCGCACCAGTCAGTAGGCCAGCTGCAAACCAGGCCTTCCTCTCCTGTCTATGCCACTCCGTCTTCCACTGCGTTCCTCATAATTGGCCCTTATCCTTGCTCCTAGCATATGAGCATGCAACCGCAGATTCCTCCTCTCACCACAATTAAAACAAGCATAAAAAGGTGGCACAAACAAACACTACACGCACAAACCCATTCTGGGAAACTGGGGTATCCAAGAACCCAACAAAACTAGACGACACTCTCAGCAACAGATAGATGGATAGACAGATGGAGAAAGAAAGAGATAGTACATCTGTCGTTAGTTTATAACTTTTCCAAAGA
>NW_015749709.1:0-462 GCF_001515625.1 Sinocyclocheilus rhinocerous
ATGTGATAAGAAAAATAGTGTACCATAAAAAAAAAAACATGAACACAGTGCACCTTTTTATTGTATTGTCTTCACTGCTGCACTCATGAACAGACATACCTGTACAGTGTGAAATGTATTTTTGTATTTTAAAACAAAAGCTCATAAAGTTATTGTTTAAAATAAAATAATGAATCCTTCACTAACCTACCTGAAACTGAATTAATGTCTGAATCTCTTATTCAGCCTTGATTTCCAGTTTGACCTCAAGTCAAAATTTCCAATTAAGCAAAAAGGTTCATAAATCTTCCATCAATCAATCTTCCTTAAAAAAAAGAAAGAAAGAAAAAAACATCACTGATTGGTTGTGTTGTTCATATGACATCAAAATAAAACTTAAATAAAACTTCAAATATATTACCAAAGTAATATTGTTTGCAAAACCGGTGTCTTTAACAAATATGGTACCACACACACACACAC
>NW_015749710.1:0-460 GCF_001515625.1 Sinocyclocheilus rhinocerous
TAATGTTCTTTTTAGCAGCATCATATGACCCCTTTAAGTATTTTCATTTTACATCAGTATTTTTTTAAAAATTGTAGTTGATTGTTTGGAATCATGTCTGTTAATTAGTCATTTCCTTTTACAGTCAAACAGAGATAGAGGTGGACATGTGGTGCTTCCTCTCCAAAGCCGTCACATTAAGACTTGCTTCCTTTGCATAACATTTGAACTTCCATTTAGTTTTGGTAAATGTATATCTTTGCTTTTATTTTTTGTGTTGCCCCATTTGTTATGATATGGTTAAGTATTTGTTTAACCCTCTCTTCTCTTTCTTTATCCCTCATCTGTGTTATTATGAGCTCTTGTATTAGTTCATATACTGTAGGTTTAAAGTACATATGAAGGTTAATTGAGGTCTCTTTCTTTGTGTTGCGGTTATAAATAGATTATATTGAGGAGACACCTTGAGACATGCTAATGA
>NW_015749711.1:0-462 GCF_001515625.1 Sinocyclocheilus rhinocerous
TAGATGTGACACACTGTGACATCAGGGAGAACATCTCAGCTCTAAAACACGTCTCTCCTCCAAACATCTGTAAAGAAATCTCAAGCACACGTACACACAGGCTGTGAATTCTGCAGCCCTACACCGTCTGTCCAGTCCTCATCTGTCTCTATGGCTCTGTTCCAAAACACGATGAGCTGCCTTGCTGTCTACTGCTTACATACACATCTGTCTTCAAATGCAGCATCCTAACTGAAATAGAACCTCATAAAACACTGATTTATAATGCTCTACATAAGCTATGTGCACTTTTTGATTGAAGCACCTCAAACAAAGCACACAGGAGCATTGCTAAGCTAACAATGTGATGCCTACTCTAAGTAATAAGCATAGAATTGCATGGCACACACAAATATTAAATCCACTGATTTCATTGGCATTGTAAGGCATTTGCGAACATCACACAAATGAACGATGGAATCT
>NW_015749712.1:0-462 GCF_001515625.1 Sinocyclocheilus rhinocerous
GAGAGGCTAGCAATAGCAAGCTAGCTTTGAAAGCATAAGATCTCAACCTCCCTGCAAATCACTCTCCAAAGCCACGCCTCCTCCGAAACACATGACCAGAGGCTAACCAGCGACATGATGAGAGACAGCGTTGGTGGAGGGTTGAATGTAGCGCTATCAGATTACCTCATGTCTCATTCACCGGCGAGAAAACATTACACTACAAAGTGCATAATATCACAATAATAATGCTCTCGCTCGGTCTGCAATAGCGTAATGTAACGCGCTGATGAAATATCATGTCTGCGCCTATCGTAGCCCTCGGACCGAGGAATATGATTTGACGAACATTTTACGGTCCTACGCCTTCCACAGATGATATAAATACATTTAGACCATTAACTTAGTGATTGCTATCAGGATGTGAAAAGACTTTTAAACCAGCATAACAAAAAATGTTTTTGAACCAAATCACCTACCCTG
>NW_015749713.1:0-462 GCF_001515625.1 Sinocyclocheilus rhinocerous
CGTTGCGGTGTGTTGCGTTGCGGTGTGTTGTGGTGTGTTGTGGTGCGTTGCGTTGTGGTGCATTGCGGTGTGTTGTGGTGCGTTGCGGTGTGCTTAGAAGGACGAAACGTTCAAGAGTTTTCTGATGGTGTTTGCATGATTGTAGTTCCAATAAAAACAAACCCTGAGCAATGTCTTGTGCGCTTCTTACACATGCATCTCTAAAGCTGTGTGTACATATTAACATTACATTGCAAATGTTTTTTTAAATCAGATCATGCATTTCCTGGAAATTGAATCCATGACCTTGGTGTTTTTTTAGCACCTTTCTCTACTATCTGTGCTACAGGAATACATTCACATTTTTCTTCAACTAAATCATGTGTTACTGCTAAACATAGACTTTATTCAAACTTTATTTTGTAGATAATTTCAGTGTTTTTTTTTTGTAAATGCTACATATTGACTTTTAACAACCTAATC
>NW_015749714.1:0-462 GCF_001515625.1 Sinocyclocheilus rhinocerous
CATGCAGACATATTAAGGGAATTTAATGGGCCAGGAAAGGGGGGGGATATTCTTACCCCTCTCATTCAGAATCAATGCAGGATAATGCAGGATAGCATCCTTGGTGTAAGCAGAGGAAATACTGTAGCTACACGATACATAGCGATGTGATTTTAAAATAAAATTTTATCAATGGATTCTTTAGATGGAAAATGAAAACAACGAGTTCTGCTGAGAGTGCATAGGATAACGTTTAGATGAACACAAAGAAAAGCCTTACAATACAATACTGCACCATGCAGCATTTTTCTTTTCAATCTGTTGTCCTGGTCTGCAGGAGCTGTTAAGCACATAATGTGCATTTGCATTGAAAATGCTTGTGAAAAACGCTTGCATAACAAGTAGTAATGTCTGTAACTAATAATAACATCAACAATATTTGATATCAGGATGGATGAGATGCGCATTGTACCTGTGACGGCA
>NW_015749715.1:0-462 GCF_001515625.1 Sinocyclocheilus rhinocerous
GCTAATTCAACATGGCTGAGCCCATTTTTGTAACGAGCCCCTCATCCAGAGCTCAGAGGAGGAGGCTCGACGGTCGCCGCCTTTCCTTTGTTGCCACGGTAACCGTTTCCGTAGCGACCCGCTCTTGACAGTGATGGGAAATGAAGAGGGGTTAATTTCACTGTGAAGGGGCACAAATTAAAGCCGAAATGAGAGAGAAATCAAATGCCTCCTGTTTGCAAATAAACTTCTGTCAGACACGGGCAAAAAAAATATATATATATATATGATAATAATGAACAGATCCAGCAGCAAATACAGCTTCAGATCAGATGACAAGCCAACATCACAAACCAAAACAAGTGCACTTTAGTACACTTGAGCAAGAGTACTTGTTATGGAATAATACGCTTAAAGGGATAGTTCACCCAAAAATGCATATTCTGTCATTAATTACTCACCCTCATGTCGTTCCAAACCCAT
>NW_015749716.1:0-462 GCF_001515625.1 Sinocyclocheilus rhinocerous
GCTGTAGTATATTTAGGTGGGTTAAGGTCTATACTGGGATCAAGCACACAATTAAAGTCTCCACCAATGATCATGTGATTAGCAGAAAAGGATGAAATATTAGCAGTTAATTCAGAGAAAAAAGTAGGTTCAAATGAATTTGGAGCATACACACTTCCAATAAGAACCCTTTCACCAAAAAGCTGGCCAAGAATAAGAATGTAACATCCTCCTGTATCTTTTATCATATCCTCAAACCTAAAATGTAACTTCTTATGAAATAAGATTATGAAATACTCCCCTACTGTGAGAATTAAAGGAGGAACTGAAAACTTGACCCACCCATCCTCGTCTGAGCTTCAGCTGTTCTGTTTCAGTCAGATGAGTTTCCTCTAATATAGCAATCTGAGCTTGTTCCCTTTTAAGATAAGATATGATTTTTTTGTCTCTTAATTACATGGTTGATCCCTTTAAGGTTTAATG
>NW_015749717.1:0-462 GCF_001515625.1 Sinocyclocheilus rhinocerous
ATATATATATGAAGCTTGCTTATAAAGAATAAAATAACAAAAACACATGAAAGCTATTCGAATCTGATTTGAAAACAATCAAGTATTTCTGTTGTAATTTTTTGAAATTTCAGAATATGCAGTCTAAGAAGGATGGGGGTGTTATAGAGGAATCTACTGTATATGGGATGGACATTTATGCATAATGTGTACTGACCATTTGCCCCCTGACACCTTTGTCCAGTTCATATTGCTCAGAAATGGGCAATTTAGGGGTCAAACCAGGGTCATATCCGGCATGGACCACCCATCCGTATGCACAAAATCCATTCAAGTCAACATATGTTTGAAAGAAGACCCCAATAAGCATGTGTGATAAATGACCATAAAAAAGCCATAAAATGGGCTCAAACAAAGCAAGTGCTTTTCTGTCCTGTTGAAAGAAGGATTTTTTGTTGCTGACCTTTTCCAGCGTAGGAATCA
>NW_015749718.1:0-462 GCF_001515625.1 Sinocyclocheilus rhinocerous
TAGTGTCCCAAATACTCATGATATTACTCTGTAAAAGAATATAGCACATGATAAGCACATGGTAACATGTTATAGAGTCACAAGGGTGCTGTGTACTTGCTGAATATTTTCCACCTCAGCGAACTGAAAGAGTCACAAGGAAACAATATTAACATCCAGCTGCAGTTGAGTTAAATTAACCTAAACAAAAAGCTACTTTATTTTGTTGTGATAACATCAGAATCCTTAATAATTGAAACTTACAGTAATGACCTTTAGCAATAAATAAATAAAGATGTTAATTCACTTACCTTATAATTGAAGCAATTGGATTGGTTCTTATGATATATAACTCGTGTTTGCAGATCAGTATTATGAATATGTTTTTCCAACTGTTCTGCTTTTCCAGCAGCAAAAACTACGAATGAAACAGAGAATCCAGATTTAATATTTACTAACGGTTATATTATTTTTTCTTAAATG
>NW_015749719.1:0-462 GCF_001515625.1 Sinocyclocheilus rhinocerous
TACACAATGACCTGAAGGATATGTGTGTTCATTCAAAGAAAGATTGTTGATATATCTCAGCTGTTATCGTTGTCCCTTTGTTTGTATTGCCCCGTCGAGTGTTGTGGGCCCTGTTTCTTCTTGCGAGAGTTCTGTCGCAAAGCGCCAGGGAATCCCGTGATGTCATCTGAATCATCTGATTTTACATTTCCGATAAAAGAAGCCGGTTTATCAGCATTCGAGCAGCAACGTTCTTCGTGCTCAAGTTTGGATTATAGCGATCAATCGCGTGATTCCGGACTCAAAATGCCTTACCGGTGAGGCCGACCCATAACACACACACACACACTTAACATTGGACTTTAAAGGACAATACAAACGCACGCACATTAATTTATTGTATATATTGTAAATATTGTTTTTCTGTGTCGTCTTGTAAAATACACACTGGGTTGGCAATTATTCTTTGTTTTGGTGGTTACT
>NW_015749720.1:0-458 GCF_001515625.1 Sinocyclocheilus rhinocerous
ATATATATATATATATATATATATATATATATAATGAAATAATGCGAAATCAAGTTTCATGACCAAGAAAAACTTTTAGATAAACATGTCCCTAGTTCAGGCAGTTTTGTCTAAAAGGTAATGGTATAAAATGTATATAAAACACTGAAATGTTGAGTAGGCTCTTACCCATATGTGACATGGACACAGAGGGTCCTGCGCTCTGCTGAGTCTGTTGTGTCACGAGCTGATTCACTGAGGGAAGCTTGCTGATGGGCCCGTGGATCTTATTCATGTTATTGTGTGTGCCATATGGAGATGGAGAGGCAACATAACTCCTGTCAATCACATGAGAGGCATATAATTAATATGCAGCCCACGATGTGGAAAACTAAAGAACTGGATGCTAAAGAATGAGCTGAAAGAGGCCATATCATGCACAGCTGAATATGCTTTCCTCTTGTGAAAAAAGCTAACAC
>NW_015749721.1:0-462 GCF_001515625.1 Sinocyclocheilus rhinocerous
TCTCTCACACACACACACACACACACTCACACACACACACACACAAACTTTTAAGAACTGTTAAAGTACATTTAAAGAATCCTTTATTGAATTTTTGTCTGAGTTGAAATTTATAGAATGTTTGTTTTCTATTATATTATATTTATGATATTATGTTGTTGTGCGTTTAATTTGTTGCTGCCATGTAATAGCAGATGAAGCTGAAATGGCAATAAATTTAAAGGGGTCATGACATGAGAAAACAAATTTGCCTTGATCTTTTGGCATATAAGAGTTCTCTGTAGCATTAAAACATCCTGCAGGTTTCATAGCTTAAAAACGGCCTCCTCATTATAAACAAAGCATTTATTTAATCAAGCTCCAAAGACGGCTCGTTTGGATCCTATGGGACAAGGTGATGTCATGGGGGCACAAACATTTGCATAAACACGCCCCCAGAGCAAGATATTGACCAATAGTCTT
>NW_015749722.1:0-462 GCF_001515625.1 Sinocyclocheilus rhinocerous
TCTCAATCCGTAACAATTGCCAACGGCCTATAAGCCAAATAAAGCAGGCCTACCAGGGAGCTGATAGAAAAGTTCCACATTCTCAAAGATTCCGCTTTCAGCAACCATTGGGGGGCAGAGGCACATTGAGTAAAGCGCCCAGGAGGAGGCAACACTCTGAGTGGAATGAGCTCTCACTCCCAGGGGGCATGGCTCACCTAGTGCTTTAATACGCCAAGGTGATGCCGTCCACCAACCAATGAGCCAACCTCTGTTTGAAGACAGCCATCCACTTCTGCTGTCCTCCAAAGCAGACAAAGAGCTGCTCGGAGTGTCTCAGGCTGCGGGAGCATTCCACGTAAATGCACAATGCCCGGACGGGTCACAGCAACACAAGGGCTGGGTCTGCCTCGTCTGAGGGCAGTGCTTGCAAGTTTACCACCTAGTCCAAAAAGGCAGTAGTGGGAACCTTGGGCACATAAA
>NW_015749723.1:0-462 GCF_001515625.1 Sinocyclocheilus rhinocerous
TCGCGATTAATCGTTCGACAGCACTAATATATATATATATATATACTATTAAAAATGACAAAAACAAGACAAAATAATAATTTATAGTTTAATGATTATTATACCATCACTACACATTAGTTATCTTTTAAGGAAAAGTAGTTTATAAATAAACTAAATAATGTTTTAATACTCTTATTAAAATGTCGGAGCTTATTAGCTACATGTAAAATAAATAAATAAATAAATAAATGCTTTGGAACAACATATTTTGTAAAAAGCACTTTCTAAATTTTACTTACTAAAAATTAAGATTAATTAAAAAATAATCTACTAAAAATTACTTTCATATAATTATGTATTTTAATTTTATCCACAATGATGTAAAAGCTGGCGAAACATAAAATAGAGCCTGATTTATGAAACAACACTATCCAGTCCTAATGTTTTCCTCCTGAGGCCCCAAAATTGATTCCAGATAAC
>NW_015749724.1:0-462 GCF_001515625.1 Sinocyclocheilus rhinocerous
GTTGACCTAGGAACACATCTAACTCAGCAAAATCAGGACGTGCATGTCTCAGTATCTCATAATAATGTTAAAATTTTGAAGCAGATACCAAGCATACAACAAAATGTCCTATAATACGCTCAGTGTGGCTGTTAGGAAAGTAACTTACAGAGAAGAGACTTTACTGTTCAGCACATAAAGATGAACTGCTCATTGTGATTTCAGACTGCTTTTCGTATGAAAGAAAAATAAGATAACTGAACTAACCTCTCATCACATGGATTGCAGTGATCTGGTTTCTCCACTGCATGGAGCCTCATGTGTTGCTTCAAGTGTTTAACAGTGAAACTCTTTCCACACTGATCACACGTGTGCTGCTTCTCTCTGCTGTGGATCCTCTCGTGTGTTTTCAGATTTGCTGACTGATTGAATCTCATATCACAGTGTGAACACTTGTAAGGTTTTTCTCCAGTGTGAATCATC
>NW_015749725.1:0-462 GCF_001515625.1 Sinocyclocheilus rhinocerous
ATCTCGTTCCTGAGCCCATGAAAGAATTTAGAGATCACAATATTGACTTTTCAAAAACTGCCCTGATTTATGACTTTATTAGTGGAATGGCCATTAATTTGTACACTTATACTTGGCAGGTACCATATGGATGGGTGCCAGTACATTACAGACATGGATGAAGGATATAATGAGGGCCCGGGCTTTAACAAATGTTATGCTGGCACTAGATGAAAAGCACTATAATGACTGTGTGCTCTCAACTCAAATACAAGACTTAGATCTCTATGATTACTTGGGGTTGTGGGGTCCTGTTTTACCCTTTGAGGTCTTTTTTGTTCTGAATGCCTCTCCTGGCTCTTCCTATTGTTTTCACATAGGTTTGACATTTTCTAAAATTCTCTCAAAATAATATTAGACAATTACCTGTCAATTTGCGTACCTGCTTAATAATATCCCAATATTATTAGAGAATTTAAAAAA
>NW_015749726.1:0-462 GCF_001515625.1 Sinocyclocheilus rhinocerous
ACAGTGAGTAATCACCAGTTTGACGTGCTCTCGTTTGAGGTACTTCTCGCTGTAGAACTGCTCCTGTCTGAGCGTGAGGAGCTGCCGCTGCTGCTGCTCCTTCAGTTTCTCACACCTCTCCTGCTCCAGCGCCAGCAGATCCTGGTCCTGATCCGACACACACCTGCAGGAGCACAGCGCATCAGACAGAACCGGCGCAGACGGCAGGCTGATCTCAGAGAAACTCACCTCTTCTGCAGCGCAGACCTGCGCAGCTGCTTCTGTCTGGACGCGTGTTCGTTGATCAGCTCGTTCGTTTTCTTGTTGTGTTTCCTCATGAGCTCCTTTAGTTCTTTGTACTGCTTCTTCTGCTCCCTCAAATAACCCTTCATCTGTTTCAGTTCATCTACAGACTGAGTGTCCACCTCTGACACAGAGACACACACACACACACGCACGCACGCACACACAGACACACACACA
>NW_015749727.1:0-462 GCF_001515625.1 Sinocyclocheilus rhinocerous
CAGCTTTGATCACAGGAATAAATTACATTTTAACATATATTCACAGAGAAAACAGTTATTTTAAATTGTAATAATAATATTTCACAATTTTACTGGGTTTTTTTTAATAAATGCAGCCTTGTATATGCACAAAAGAGACTTCTTTCAAAAACAGTAAAAAATAAATAAATAAAATAAAAAACATTTCAACATTCCAACCCTAAACTTTTGTATATTCCAAGAAACTATTTTCTGGTTACAAACAATTTGCCAAACAGCAACCATTAAATCAAACCCTGAGGTGTTCCTAAATACACTGTCAAACACACATATATCTTGCATTCTCATTCATATGAATTAATAACTGAAAAACAATAGCAGGGAAAATAGCAGGAGATGAGGAAAGATTTACATTTCCACAAGTAAAATTTACTTGCCGACTCCCATCTGAATACACTGGTTGTGAAAAAAGCTTGTTAAGAT
>NW_015749728.1:0-462 GCF_001515625.1 Sinocyclocheilus rhinocerous
TTGTTATTTCTTTTTCAATTTGCCAGTAAATTACATTTATATTTTCTAAAAACAGTATCTTGTGCTGTTTTGCTTCAAGTATTCATGACTTGTTTTAACAATGTTTAGATGTTTTCAGATACTTTTTGAATTACTTTGAATTTTAGATCAATATAAATTAAAGGCAGAACAATATTAAATTTACAATATTAATGTTTTTTTTACCAATTTTTTTTTTTTATATATTATTTTTAATAGTTTTTTTTTTACCCAGAGAATTTTTTGACATTATGCTATTCTACTGTTACTAATTTATTATACTATGTATAATAAATATATAATTATACTATGTGCCATACTATGTTTAATTCAGCAATTTATTATTATCAGATTGACAGATAAATAAATAAATAAGGATTAATTTACTTTTTGCAATATAACATTGCTTATTTTGTTACTAATTTATTTATTATCCTATGCACC
>NW_015749729.1:0-462 GCF_001515625.1 Sinocyclocheilus rhinocerous
CTCAATTTCAAAAAAATGACCCTTATGACTGGTTTTGTGGTCCTGAGTCACAAATAATCCTGACTGCACATATGAATACCTTTGAATACTAAAGCAATCATGTTGCACAACGATGGTACTGTGGACCAGATTTACTCACATCAGCCAAATGAGCACTACTGTGAAAGCATGTGCACTAATCAGCTATGTGATTTTATTTTTGTGACATAACACATTATCCTTTTATTGCTCACATTCAGTTGCAGTGTACTTAGCAGACCATCTCCATGATCAACATCTGCTCTCCCTTACACTCAGACATGCTGCTTAGCTCTTTACCTCTCTCTCAGTTCTCTGGATTCTTTCTTTTTGCTCATCCAGTCATTCCAGCCCTCACTTATGTTACAGGAGCAGAAATCGTGGAAGTTCTATCCAGTGGCTGTCACTTTTCAGATCTTTCTTTACTGTGGAAAAACACACATA
>NW_015749730.1:0-462 GCF_001515625.1 Sinocyclocheilus rhinocerous
TCGACAATTATGATTTTTGTCATAATCGTGCAGCCCTAACACTAAGTTCATCTGGTGATTAAAAAAGTACTAAAAGATCCTTTCCAACTGATTCTCTTTTTCTGGGAACCTTCTTTTATCAAAAGTCATCTCGTATAAGGAAAGATGAGACGGTTTCTCCAAAGAGCAGCACTCGCTCTGCTAACCTGATAACAACTCTTCCTATGATATTGGTTACAGTAATGAAATTTAGGGGAAGAGGAACTGCGTCTGCCCAGCTCTACTCTAAATGTGATTAATAGAAACGTATCGATTTATGCAGCTCACACTTTTGAGGTTTATGGATCAGTCTTTTAAGTAATGATCAAGGGTACATATAAAACCTGATCTCCCCAGACAGGAAAAGAGATTGAAACCAGATGCTGAAGAAAATGGACAGACAATGAACTTAGCAGTAGGACTATGTAGCGTTTGTCTACAGCA
>NW_015749731.1:0-462 GCF_001515625.1 Sinocyclocheilus rhinocerous
TGTAGAACAGTTACATATGGTTGACTAATTTGACTTACCATGAGGCATCTTATTTTATATCACAAAGCAGGAACTTTTTATAGTTTGTATCACCACACTTGCCTGTTAAATAGCTAGAAATATAATTCCTAATTCTATACAATGACTGATCCTCCTTTGAATGGTTTTAATACTGATAATGATGGGATGTTGCAAAACCACTATTCTGTAAGACATTTGCTGGCTGTATCCGGAATCTCAGTTATATTATAAAATAAAAAGTATCTTGCAGACATCTAATTATTCAAAATGTGTATATCCTCACCATAGACAGTAACAATGAAATTCATATATAATTGTCCACTGCTGTGGTCGACCTCTGCTTTATAAAGTCCAGAGTGTTTGGTTCTCGTGTTCTTGATGGTCAGAAATCCAGTTTGATTCAGCTGTAGTCTGTCTCTGAATCTCTCATCATTGGCATAT
>NW_015749732.1:0-462 GCF_001515625.1 Sinocyclocheilus rhinocerous
TTTTATCTGTTCAATGGCAATTCTGTCACATGTCAATAGTGCATTCAGATTACAGGGCTAAAGATTCCCAAAGAGAATTTCAACTCTATTTACACACTTGATATGCTGTCAGAGAAGCCCAGCTCTGACTTCCTCTCTTGTCTGTGTGCTTGAGGTTTCATAGTGTTTCCCCATGCTTAAATGATATAGAAGATATTCATCTAGATCAGATGATGAAGTTCATGCAGCTTTTGTTATATGTTCCCTGTGTCTGGACTTTTGTTGTACTTCCTGTTTCTAGTACCATGTTTGTAGTCCTTTGTAGTTTTTCCTGTGTCGTTTCGCAATCCCTGATGCAGTTGCTCATGTCTCTGTTCTGTGCTCTGTGTTCTCTTGTTTTGGTTTTTGCTCTGTTTCCAATAAATGTACATTTGTGCTTAGATCCTCTGTTTCCGTCTGCCATTCTCAATCCGCTCGTGTCAC
>NW_015749733.1:0-462 GCF_001515625.1 Sinocyclocheilus rhinocerous
GGTCTCGAGTCCCACGGAGGAGCTCCGGAGGGATAAAAGGAGGAGCTACGACAGTGAAAGACGAGAGAGATCCGCCCCTACTTGTCACAATTGCTGTCATATGTCAAAATACTGTATGAGGCATCCTTTCAGATGTGTTCTCCTTGTAGAGGAAAACCCAGAATGACAATCAAACCTCATGACCTGTGTCTGTATATGTGGCTGACAGCTGTTTGAGACACCTCTATTACCTGTGCTAATGAATGAATCTTTTGAGTCTTTTGTTTTTATATTCTTTTTTCTTTTTTATCAGATGTCCATGTCAAGGTCATCATTGTGAGTCCTTATTCGAAAACTTTATTATTATTAGATAAAATAGTAAGTAGTGCCTTTATTAAAACAACTAACAAATTAAAGAGATATTTCACCCAAAATGAAATTGATCACTTTTTCAGCCTCATTTTTTAAACTCGTATGATTTTC
>NW_015749734.1:0-462 GCF_001515625.1 Sinocyclocheilus rhinocerous
CGATTAACCGGTGGGAAAATTTCCTCACCGTCACAACCCTAGAATTGAGCACACGGATAAATAGGCCACAGAATATCATATCATCCTAATGCACAAACTGCAATACGTGTTTCCTGTTTGATAATATTTTAAAACATTTACTTCATGTTTTTGTCCATTTTAGCAAAACATATTTGCCAGTCACTCTGAAAGATTAGAATTGCAATACAGTCTAAGCTACAGAATATCAATGTAAGGGGCCATTCACACCAAGCGCGATAACTATAACGAAAACTATTACAATAAAGTTATAAAAATCTATGTAATTCTATGAGAATAGGGAAGTCCACATAATAACTATAACAATAACAATTTTTGGAAAGAACCAGAACTCTCAAGATGTGGTCTTTGGGAAACCAGTATATACTGTATGATTTTAAACATACAGTGGGTACGGAAAGTATTCAGACCCCCTTACATTTT
>NW_015749735.1:0-462 GCF_001515625.1 Sinocyclocheilus rhinocerous
CTCGGGGACAGGAGCCCTCACTGGGCTAAACTTGGGGACAGGAGCTCTCACTGGGCTAAACTCAGGGACAGGAGCCCTCTCTGGGCTAAACTCGGGGACTGGAGTCCTCCGTGGGCTAAACTCGGGAACAGGAGGCCTCCGTGGGCTAAACTTTGTGCTGGATTCGGGGGCTGGAGACACTGGAGCGAGCTCTGGGGCTGGAGCCGATCGCCTTCTCCTCCTTCGATTCCCCTTTTGGTTCGGGGTGAAAGGCGTGGTCGGCAGGCTTGAGTGAGCTGCGGCCGGAGGGCTGGAGAGAGCCGCGGCCAGCGGACTTGACTTCAAAATGGCCGGCGGGCTGGAGAGAGCCGCGGCCGGAGGGCTTGACTGAGGAACGGCCGGCGGAGGGGTTCCGGATCGGAATCGGAGACTCTCCAAACACCGGATGACCGCCTCCTTCCAGTCGAGGTTGGTGGTGTCTGG
>NW_015749736.1:0-462 GCF_001515625.1 Sinocyclocheilus rhinocerous
GATTACAGAACGCAAGGCAAGTGCTGCAGAAAGAGGATCGATCAGATTTTCCTCTAGTCAGCCATTCAGACATTGATTACACTGTGAAACTACTGTATATAGGCATTTGCACATATTCATGAAACTATACAGTCATTCATTGAGTATATAGAGTCAAAGTGTTTCTATGAAAGCATGCACCAAGAATGACAATCCAACAGCTGCAGTCATATGCTTTTTCAGCTCTTTCCACATCCTATCGAGCATCTGAATTAATGTAGGTTTCTTCAGATCCTGTCACAAAGCATCAACATTGCTGCACTGGACTGACACATGCACACACACACAAATACATTCAAAGCAAGTGAGATTTACCGTGCTGCTTCTCTGCGGTGTGCACATGCTGAAGACATGCTTTCCTTCCTCGTCTATCGCTCAGTTTTTCTCTGGCAAGTTCCCAAGTGGATCTAGAGCTGTTGGTGC
>NW_015749737.1:0-462 GCF_001515625.1 Sinocyclocheilus rhinocerous
GAGTAATATATTTTAATTAGGGATTAATTAAAAATAATGGGAATTCCATTTTGCCTTGCAGGTTGGTTTGTTCTCTAGTATGTTTCTGGCACATTTGACTGACTAAATAACGGCCACCCACCTCCAATCATCTTCCTTTCTCTCTCTTCTGCTCTTTAAGGTCCTTTTATCTCTTTTCTGTCTTTCTTTTTTTTTTACACTTATGTGTTTTGTCCTCCCTCAAATCTTTTTTCTTTCCATTCTATCCGTTTCTTCATATCAATCTCATCCAGATCTTCTGTAAGGTTTCAGTACGAACTCTCACCCCTCTGAACGTGATAATGGTTTAACTGGTTAGCAGTATGACTCACCTTCCATCCCTGCATCCATTTATTCCCCCTTTCTGTACTCTCCCTCTCTCTGTCTCTCTCTCTCTCGCTCCGTATTTTTCTCCTGAAGGATAGGGAATGACTCTCAGACACG
>NW_015749738.1:0-462 GCF_001515625.1 Sinocyclocheilus rhinocerous
GCATCTTGTATGCATTACAGCATTTAAACATGCAGGCTAGTATTCCACTTAAATAACACAAGCAGTAAAATAGCCATCCAATGAGAAATGATCATACATTAGGCTGCATTATTTTAATTATTGCTCCATTACAGGTCAGAAGTACAAAAGGTCCGGAGTACAAAACTCGCCATGTTTCTTGATCGCTATCCATTTGTTGAGTTTTACCTGGGGGCATCTTACCTTCCCCTTCATAATTAAGAACACTTTAGTATCAAACAGTACAGAGGTTTCTTCAGAGGTATTAATTAGGACTTCGTTTATGCAGATCCCTTGAAAAATTTGCATAAAATCTATTCCACAGATGGGTTTATGGGAGTAATGAATGTGCAATGCTGGTAAAACATCTGGTTCATCATAACAATGCTTGTCCTTTGGAAAAAAAAATGAAGACACATTTGTGGGAATGTGTCTTCTACTTTG
>NW_015749739.1:0-462 GCF_001515625.1 Sinocyclocheilus rhinocerous
TATATATATATACTTTGAGAAGCTTTCGATTTGATTTGATTCATGGACTCTGCAGTTTTTAATCATACTGCATTATTTAACTGTTCCCCGAAAAAAACAAGATAAATGTAGCATCTTAATTTTTGTAAGAGTAACAAAGGGGGCGGGGCTTAGTCAATTTGCATATTACTACGAAGTGCCTTCTATTTATGAAATCATATTTATTTACGATTATATTCATATAATGATTTGTCAATGGTGTTTAAGTGGTCTCTGCTATTTTCATAAGAATAATGTGTATTTATTATGGCAATGGTTATCATACTTAGCCTTTAGCATTGCATCTAAATCCATAAATAATATATTTCTGCCTCGTACTGTGATCTAAATCCCATCGGATTGGAATCAGAAGTTATTTCAGACGCTCGCTGGTGTCTGAAAGTGAGTTCTGAGCTTTTAAAGGTCCCGTTTTAAATGTTTGCC
>NW_015749740.1:0-462 GCF_001515625.1 Sinocyclocheilus rhinocerous
AAAAAAAAAAGTTTTTTATTTACCATTTTTGTAACTGCAGGGCGAAGAGATGGAAGATGACGGCCTAGAGTGTAAGTTTAGATCAGACATTTATTTATTTTTTACTCCGTGGGCTCAGTTTTCCACAGATGCACTTAACACAGCTTTTAATTGTAGCATGATATCATCATAATTACACTCTGCACCATATAAAAGCGTTGATTCCAGTAAATGACGTGTCTTACGCCTGTGTGTTGTAGATCCAGACTCGGAGATGAATGTGATGGAGGCAAATGAGAGCTTTATGGAGCAGAGTGAAGAACTGTACAGTGCTCTGATGGGTTGCTTCTTCCAGCCCCCTGAGTCATGGGACGGGGTCACCTGTAACGCTACATGTCACCTGCCAGAGCCAGTTTATCAGTATGAGGAGATGGACTGAGCATATTTGTTCATATTTACTTTTTGTTTATATTACAAAGAACC
>NW_015749741.1:0-462 GCF_001515625.1 Sinocyclocheilus rhinocerous
AATGGCGTTGAGCATTGTGAAATTGACAGCACTCTAATCCAATGGTGTCGTAAATATACGGGAATTAATTGGTAGTGAACCAGACAGTGAGTAGGTGTGTTCTACTTCAAGCGGCACTACTCTGCCGATTAGCGTATGACATCAGCGCATGAGATGTTATACTCTGATCAGTCTGTGCTGTTGGGGGGGCACAAGGGGGGGCCAAGCATATTTTGTGGGGGGCCGGTGCCACCCCGTGCCAACCCTCTAGACACGCCCCTGCCCTTACCCCGTCTTGTGATCATGTCATGTTGTTCCTTTGCTGTATGTGTCATGTTCTCTTTGGTTCATTGTTCTGTGATGTGGTTTTCAGTTCTGTTTGGTTCCTGTTCATTTGTTCCCCATAGTTTTGTATCCAAACCAGGGGTCACCATACCTGGTCCTGGAGGGCCAGTGTCCTGCAGAGTTTAGCTTCAACTTGCC
>NW_015749742.1:0-462 GCF_001515625.1 Sinocyclocheilus rhinocerous
TTCTCAGTTGCACAAGATTTCTCTTCTGTTTTCATTTGGTCATTTATTGTTTTGCTGAAAATGTTAAAATCAACATCAAATACCTCTGTACTCTCTCTGAAACAATGCTCATTTAACATCTCATCAGACTAGGACAAAATGTGCTGGAGGAGAAATATTTATAGATTTATGTCCAATAGGTCAAAAGGGCATGCTTGGTGATATTATTTGCATATTTTACTGACACATAATGCCAATTGTGTACTTAAAGAGATGCTGGTTTGAACTGTGAATCTAATCTCTTCCTTAATTTTCCAGTCTGCTCTACCATTTTCATCCAAAAAAGGCAAAACCCACACATAACTCAAAAATATTCTCCTTATTTAATTGCTTGTACTATATTAGTTACTCTGCATGTTTCTGTATATAAGGAACCTATATTAGTTACTGTATAATAATACTATAAAATTACAATGAATAAAT
>NW_015749743.1:0-463 GCF_001515625.1 Sinocyclocheilus rhinocerous
AAAAAAAAGTGCAAAAAATGTTAATAGTGGTTTAAAAAAAAAGCTTAATTTGCAATATGTAATCAAAATAGTTTGTCTTTACATTGTAAAAAAGGCAACAGATGGTTAAACAGATGTAAGAAAGAAAAACAAATCGAGAACGCAAATACACACATGAAAGAGGACCAATCACAATTCAGTATGCAATATGATGATTATGTCATCGCTTTCCGATTTTAAATACAAAACAAAATAAAAAGACAGAAAGAGAATTTGGGGAGTAAATTGTGATGCAAATACGGTATAAAGTTGTTTTATGCAAAATGTAATTTATTATTTCTTGCTTTTGATTTTGAGGTGAAATATGACTTGTTTTGACACAAGCTTGACAAATTAATTAAATAATAAAAAAAAAAAAAAGTTCTGTGTGTCGGAAATTAATTTTAACCTGAAAAAGTAACGTAACGCACTACGTTCCATTAAA
>NW_015749744.1:0-463 GCF_001515625.1 Sinocyclocheilus rhinocerous
AAAAAATATATAAAAATTCAGTTTTTTTTTCTCCCCTCAATATTTATTGTTTTTATTGATAAACCCACAGAATATTCTAGAACTATAAAATGAATTGTGGTTAATTAATTTCAGTAGAGTATATTACATTTATATTTTAATGATATAATTTAATATATCAACGCTACCAGTTTCAGTTAAAAATTTGCAGTGTTGTCAATTACAGCAGAAATACCAGCGAAAATATAGAAAATATTTAAATTATTACAGATATTAACGTATCTGCAGGCTTCCACCCGTGTGTGTGTTTGCACAGTGTAACCCAATGTTTCCTCAATAGCTGGGTCACAGATCTGTTCTGTCGGTCTGTTCTGGTCTCAGACAGCCTAAATGCAAATAATAAAATGAAACTAACTATATTGTGCAATAAAATAAGTAATGCTGTCAAATGATTAATTGCGATTAATCACATCCAAAATAAAAG
>NW_015749745.1:0-462 GCF_001515625.1 Sinocyclocheilus rhinocerous
TTTTGACCTCTAGAGGGAAGTGTTGACCACCTCTGCAAGCTCATGATCGCTTTTAGCCAGATGGCAAACTCCTTTCCGCTACTATGCTGATTGCTTGACTCGTGAATTTTAATTAGTTTATGTGACTGGACGCTTCAGGAATGTTATCAAGTAACGTCAGCATTGCAGGATATATATTCATGAGCGAAATCCTAGTCACACTGAGATAACTTTTCATGAATGTTTATAAGACATTGTGTTTAAAAAAAAAAAAAGGAAAAAGGAAACATGGATACAAGGTAGGAAGAGAGAAAAAGTCTCAGAGTTTAAAGTTATAATGCTAATTTTCATCGCAAGGTAAGGCTAAGGCCCATGGCCGTAGCCAGCTATGAGGTAAATTTTTCATGTTCAAGAATAAAATTTGTTCTCTAAATTACTAATCTTAAAGAGGTCATATGATGCGATTTCAATTTTTCCTTTCTC
>NW_015749746.1:0-463 GCF_001515625.1 Sinocyclocheilus rhinocerous
AAAATATAAATACTAGCCTAAACATGATTTACAATATTGTAAAACCAATTTTTTAATTGTATACATGTCAAAGAGATTTAAAAAAAAATTTTTTTTACTGAAGCTGCATTGAACCAAAATGTTGGAAACAACTTAACATATATATATATATAACAGTATACATACTGTTTATGGATAAATCCTGACACCACCCACACTGATGAGAGTGACATTCAGATGAATATGTGAATATATGCTGCACACTTTCCTCTCAATAACAAAATAAACACACGACAAAAATGGCATTGCTGAGAAAACAGCAGTTAGGAAATCATGTGATAATGGCGATGTAGATATGTTTGTACCGGCATCATGGCGATAGATGAGGTAATTAAAATTACACTGTTATGATAGTTTAAAGCAGCACTATGTAACTTTGTCTGTGTTCAAAATTTGCAAAATGTATATAATGAGCGAGTACATC
>NW_015749747.1:0-463 GCF_001515625.1 Sinocyclocheilus rhinocerous
CCAGGCTCTACTTCCACAGAGCCATTTGGGTTGCTTGGAAAATCACACATACTTCCTGACATGCTGTTTTGTATTTGATTCACAAAGTAGTGTTCAGAGGATGGGGAGAAGGGACGAGATTTGATGCTGCTGGACATCTTTTTTCCTTTACAATGTTGGTGATATGTAGAAAAAAAAAGGATTTCACAGTGTGATGATCGATGTAGATGTTCATTAAGACCAGAAGTTGTTAGGTCAAGTCAGGACAGCAGAAAAGCATTGCGATTGAGAAAAATAAAGAGCAGACAGAAACAGATTAGAGAGAGCATGTATGCTATAATCCATATTGAAGGATGTAGGTCACTGTAGGTATTACAGTAGATATGAATGGTATTACAGTAGATATGTCTCAGCACTTGCTTAATGCTAGCATAAGTAATAGGTTGTCTTGACATGTAGTGTAGTGTATAAAACATTTTTTTTT
>NW_015749748.1:0-463 GCF_001515625.1 Sinocyclocheilus rhinocerous
AAACAAAAACTATACATTTGTACAACATTACTTCTAACAATTTAGCCTAAATGCATGTTTATTCTCAATTTCCTTCCCAAATGTTGTACAATGGGCAGTTATGCCAGTTCTGTTTATTATGCCATTTCTGTTTAAATGTTATTTTGAAGTGAAAACTTAACTTTTAACTTTAAAAAAAAATTATTTATGAGTGAGAAGGTCAAGATTCCATATTCGTTCATTTTAATTGAGGGCTTAAAGCTAGAGAACAGGATTAGAAGTGTATCCAACACTGCACAGGCCTCATAGATGCACTCTTTGTTCTGACTGGAGGTTCTTTTTTTCAGTTCACTAATTGGATAGGGTCAACGTCATTACATAACTGGCTTAGTGTGCTGTGTGAAGGTTTCCTGCTAAAAGCTGTAATTGAATGTGATGTTATTAAAGGCATTTTAGAAGAATTAGTTGAACTGTTGGACAATAT
>NW_015749749.1:0-463 GCF_001515625.1 Sinocyclocheilus rhinocerous
AAATTGTAATCTTATGAACTATACAGGTATTTCTCAACACTCACCCAACCTGTTGTTTTCATTAGAAGTATCTGAATTAAAAAACAAAACAAAAAAAATTCACAAAAACAAAACATTGACGTTTAACACCCAAAGGTATAAATACATAACTACACTTTACCAATGACTGCTTGTCCATGTTTGTCCAATGTAACATGCGCAACGTCCAGACTCTTCTTAATCTTATCCATCCTTGCTGTGTTTATGATGGAATTTCTGTGATGGATTATGTTTCTGATCAAGAAAATCTGAGTACTTGGCTTCATCATGTTTAAAAAGTAGTTGTTTTTTTCCATTTGTGAGAAAAACTGCTCAACCACTTGACTGTTGATACGGCCAGCAAGTTCAGGAACAAGTTCAATCCTCCTTAGTACATCTTTCTCATCCTTCGTATTTCCCTCATGCAATTTATCATAGAGCACAT
>NW_015749750.1:0-463 GCF_001515625.1 Sinocyclocheilus rhinocerous
AAATTCAGCTTTACATCACAGCAATAAATTACATTTTAAAATATACTCCAATAGAAAACAGTTTGATTTAATGGCATAATATTATAATTTTAATGAATTATTGTTCAAGTGAAAGCAGCCTTGGTGAGACTTCTTTCAAAAATATTTAGAAAAATCTTCCTGACTCTAAACTTTTGAATGCTATTATATACATAAACCATTTTAATTCATGTTTTATTTCTGTTCTTTATCAAAAATATTACAAAAAACTAAATATGCGTTCTATATATTATTAACTACAATAAAATGTACATCTGCCAATTCAGAAAGAACAGCTATAAAAAGCAGTTATGCAGGGAAAATGTTAAGTTTTATAAATCCATTTGTTACACCGAAGGCCATTTAATATGAACCAGTGAAGACAAAACGGTGAAAAACTAAAAAAAAAAAAAAAAAACTAGAAAACTAACTTACCTAAAATACA
>NW_015749751.1:0-463 GCF_001515625.1 Sinocyclocheilus rhinocerous
ATAATGCATGCATTTTATTGCACAGAAACTGTTTATATGCATTGCAAATAAGAAGTTGTTTCAAATGCATGAAACATTTTTAGTTGTGTAAGCTGTCAGCTAATGCATCATATTCTGCATGCATGAACTATCTCTCTCTGGGAAAGACGTTTTACAGCAAATGCATGCATGTTATTGCTTATACATAGTGACTTACACTTGTTGTACATATAAAAGCTGTAACATGATCTGTCATTCATAAAATATTGAACATGTTAGATCTGTCTATGTGCATTGCATAAAAGGACTCGTTTCAAGTAAACGGAACACGTTCAGAAAGTGAAAGCTTTTTTCGTTATACTGCATGCTCCAGCTATCTATCGCTAGGAAAAAAGCTTTACAGCATATGCATGCATGATATTGCACAGAAACTGTTCAAATGTTTTGCAATTAAGAAGTCTTTTCACAATGCATGAAAAATGTT
>NW_015749752.1:0-463 GCF_001515625.1 Sinocyclocheilus rhinocerous
AAAGTTCAATGTCCTTTGAACAAAAATGTATTACTTAATATTTACATGGAAGTGGCAACAACATCTAAGTGCACTAACAAAAAATGTGACTGTGAACATACACACACAAACAGAAAACATTTCAGTCTGTACTGGACTATCTTCAGTGCTGCACTGGCTTGACAGCGGTGATAAACTGCCCAGTAATTAGCTAAAAGAATTTACATGCAGTTGCATGCCTATAAACCAGCAACTAGCTGGCTCAGTCCAAGACAAGTTATACATCAGTTTCCACAAAGCTTTACAGATGCTTCATCACATGCCAATATCTAAAATATAAATGTTTCAGGGTGTTAGTCAGTGTTGTTAAATGCACTGTATCTGAAATATTAATTCATCTATTTTGAATAGATTTGAATTTTGAATTAGATTGAATAAATTTAACATTTTAGACATATGTAACGTTTTATGGTGAAATATACAG
>NW_015749753.1:0-463 GCF_001515625.1 Sinocyclocheilus rhinocerous
TATATAAAAAAACTCCATAATTGTAGTCCATTCAACTTGCGTACTGTGTTTCACATCTTCTGAAGCCATATGATTTCTTGTAACAAACAGATTGACATTTAAGTCATTATTCACTGATATTCTACCTCCTCCACTTTAGCTCTAAAATCTTGGAGTGAAGTGTTTACTTACGAGACATGCAACCTGTCATGACGTGTCTTGATGCATCAACTTCGAATATGCAGAAGCACAAATGAGAGATAAATTTGAGATCTATGGCAGATGGCACATTTTTCTGTGAATAACAATTAAAATTTTGGTCTGTTCCTGTTTGAAACGATTTCAGGGCGAGTAAATTACAGAATTTTTGGGGTGGACTGTTCCTTTTAAGGATGCTGCTGTCAAAGGTTTGAGTTGATTGCCATAGCAAGGTGTCCATTTTGATGTCACAATAGTCCCCAGGGAGCAAACGCCCCACCCTAGA
>NW_015749754.1:0-462 GCF_001515625.1 Sinocyclocheilus rhinocerous
CCAGAAATACATTACTGTAGTAAGCCAATGAGCTGCCATGTTGTTGGCTAAATTGTGACAGTTAGTGAAGTATTTTTTCTCACAAGTCTCGGTGAAGTAGACACACTCCTCCTGTTTGTCAGGTAACTGGCAGAGGAAGTGGACCTTCAGCATGATGACCACTCTCAGGGCGAAGGAAGCCAGGTACATGCTAAGAACCATCACATCCAGACAGTTCCACCAGTCTAGGAAATAACTCCTCAAGCCCTCGATCCAAATTTCCTTAACACTCGAATCAGAAAAAAGCTGTTTGACAAGATTCAGAACCACTGAATTACTGAACTGTTTCATGTGTAATGTTCAAAAATGCAGGCCTGAAGTTGAAGATCTTGCAGCAGAACTGATTCCCTACCAATTTTCCATGAAATGTGGTTCCTGAGACCTACCAACCACCCAGACCATGTGGAAGGAGTTGTGCAGGAT
>NW_015749755.1:0-463 GCF_001515625.1 Sinocyclocheilus rhinocerous
AATATATTTTCTACCAGTATATATTTTTTGTATATTTTAAAAATATATTTTTAAATATTTATATAAATATTTAGTCATATTTATAACAAATTGCCAAAATATATATATAAATATAACGTTTAAAAGTTTAACATTTTAACTTGAACACTTGAATGTGTTCGAAATTCTGCAAAAGACACAAGATGCGAGAACAACTTTAAGCAAACGTTCTATTGACGTTACTGGAAGAACGTTTAGAGAACCTTGCCAGAACATTCTGAGAACATTCCCTGTTAGGCCCAAAGTACGTTGCACTTTTTACGCGTATGCTAACGTATGCGTACAGTGCGCGTGACGCAAATTCCGTCACCAGAATAGTACGCGCGCACTATACGCGCACCACCTGATTTTTGTAACCGTACTTTGTACGCGCAGGTCGCACATGCGCATTGAATTTGTTTTGCACTAATCAGTTGTTCCACAA
>NW_015749756.1:0-463 GCF_001515625.1 Sinocyclocheilus rhinocerous
GGTACCGAAATTTGGCACCGATTGATTTAATGTGAATTGGTACTCTGTAGTACTGACGTAATTCGGTCGGTACCCTTTAAAATACCGAATTCAGTACCCAACCCTAGACATGAGGGTAAGTAATTGACAGAATTTTCATTTTGGGGTGAACTAACCATTTAATGTCCTCCCTTTACAATTTTATTTTTTTGCAGTTTTTAAGTGTAATTTTTAGGGAATCATTTGTATTCTGTTATCATACTTTGGTATTAAATCTCATTTACTGACTATTATTTTGTAGGTCGCTACGAATTGTCATTGCCCCATCTTCATTGTGAGAAATGCAAAGAAACATGGATACCAGGTGTGTTTGAAATGCAGAACAGTGGCTACTGGCCTGCAACCATGAACTTCTGCACGATTTATGACGAGGAAGTCTTCATGTCCTTTGAAGACTTGAAAATGGCTGCTCCAGGATTGTCTC
>NW_015749757.1:0-463 GCF_001515625.1 Sinocyclocheilus rhinocerous
GGGTCCATAACTTAAAAATGCTACAGTAAAAATGTCTGAAAATGTCCATGGTAACAGTCAAGTGCCCTGGGAATAAGGCTTCCATGGAACTTTTAACGCACCCTCAAAGGCAGCTGAGATATAGCATCTCCAATTGGGCCAATAATGCAATTTCTCCCATTGTATTGTAATTTCTGCCAAATTTATGGGTCCTTAACTTTAAAATATTACAATAAAAATATCTGAAAATTTGCATGGGAACAGTCAAGTGCCTTGGGAATAAGGCCCAGTGGAACTTTTAACGTACCCTCTAAAGCAGCTGAGATATAGTGCCTCCAATTGGGCCAATAATTCAGTTTCCCCTGTTATTGCATTGTCATATCTGCCAAATTTATGGGTCCATAACTTTAAAATGCTACAGTAAAAATTTCTGAAAATGTGCATGGTAACAGTCAAGTGCCTTGGAAATAAGGTCTAGTGGAAC
>NW_015749758.1:0-463 GCF_001515625.1 Sinocyclocheilus rhinocerous
CAAGAGATATGTTTCCATGGAGTCTCTTGACAAACACAATCTTTAGCCAGAAAACTGCTGAGTCACATAGATTGGACTGTTCAAATTCCAGATGTTACTAATTAGTACATAAAGAACAAAAACGTCTTCCATATGTCTAAAATACACAATTTTTCCAGAATAATCTCCAGTCTTTTTTACGTTATCTTTTCACAATATACTTTTTAATAGTCTCTCTTATCCAGTTCTGGCTGTCCATTTCTTTAAAAATTAATGAGCGAAATTGCAACACTCAGCAGATCATTTCAGATATAAGCTTGACAAACAGTCATGAATATTTGGGTCATTTCTCTATTAAAGTAGATGGTAGAAATAATATTTTTTATTTGTATGACTGGATAGCATTTCTAGGGTGTTTCTTACGATGGTTGACAAGTGGACTTCTTATGATTAACAAAGAATTTTGTCAAACTTTATGACATTG
>NW_015749759.1:0-463 GCF_001515625.1 Sinocyclocheilus rhinocerous
AATGATTGTGTTGGGAGAAAACAGAGGCTACATTCACTACCAGGGGATGCCTAAACTTTGTAGGAAGTGTGGCGTGTTTGGACATCTAGCTGAAGCATGCCAGGAAATTGTATGTGGGAAATGCAAAGAAATTGGTCACAGTTTTGAAGAGTGCACCAATGGCAGGCGGTGTAATCTTTGTGGGGAATTCAACCATCTCTACAGAGATTGCCCAAAAAGCTTTGCCAACACGCTAAAAGGCAACAATATGGCCGCCCCACAACCACAGCAAACAGAGGAACAAAGGGAGGAAGAGGCGGTCCTGGAGGTTTTGGCGGGAAATTTAAAAACCCAGCCAACCTCAAGGATTGGGCAGGAGGAAGAAAGTGGGGCGGCTACAGGGGCGGAGTCTGTTTTTGAAAAGGAACAGGGGGAGGAATCCACTCCACTGCAAGGAAAGGGAGAGAATGAAATGGAAAATGAA
>NW_015749760.1:0-463 GCF_001515625.1 Sinocyclocheilus rhinocerous
TGCCCAAGTACATCAATGGGGACAGCACTTTTGGAAGACGGAAATGCAAAATGTGCCACAGCAAAACTCCAGTCATGTGCGTGACTTGTGATGTGGCATTGTGCTTCGTTCCTAAGCGCGACTGTTTCACTAGCTGGCATTACCCAGATAGCAGTAGCGAGAATGAGACCGATTAATGGCATAAGTACTGGGGTTTTGAGTCTAGTGTGAACCTCGTAGATGAGTGCAACATCAAACACAAGAAAGACAATACTCAGAATTGGAGCATGACATTTGCATAGTAGTGTGAATACGATGAGAGAGGAAAATGAGAGTGGAATAACATCTGCAACATCAAACATACAGTACAGCGCAACCAATGAATTGGAATCTGTTACTGTTTTTTATGCGTAGTTAACCCTTGTGAGACTTAATTTAGTGTAGTTACTAAAAACGTGCAAATATTTAATAAAATGCACAAAAC
>NW_015749761.1:0-463 GCF_001515625.1 Sinocyclocheilus rhinocerous
ACACAAATTCTTTGGGGCTTTGTCACTGCTCTAAATCGATGTTTTGGGCTTGCACCTTTTAACACCATCTGTAAGAACTTTTAAGCATCTTGTAGAAAAAGTACAGCGCATGATCTCTCTGATCTCACAATAGACTTTTGAGCCAGATATTTGTTTGTAGTCAGATGTCTATGAAAATGCCGTTTCTGTGACTTTATAAGTGCATATGAATTTTGCCACTGTGTTAACACCTGGAAACACACATAAAACTCATCCTCGCTTTGCCAAAAAAAGTCTGAGTCATTGACGTTATTTTTACGCTAAACGATTTCCTCAGCAAGACTTTGTAGCTAAACAATGATATAGTTAATGGTTGTGGACAATGAATGCACATTAAGCTAGTGCATCTTACCCCACTGTGTGATTTGATTGATTTTTTGTTAAAAAGTAACAGGAATGTGAATCCAGACATTTAATGAATTAA
>NW_015749762.1:0-463 GCF_001515625.1 Sinocyclocheilus rhinocerous
AAGTTTGATGAAGGCATGTTAAGCGCACAGCCTGTCTCTCGTCAATGTCTGCTTCAGGACAATCCGTTCTGACAGAGCCATCCGTTTACAGTTGCTAGCTATTGATCTGATTTTCAACACATCACACCAGGCAGTTTCCTGCAGCATGCTAACAAAAACACTCAGGTACGATCAAAAAGCCCCACACGACACGCGAGAGCTCATCGCCACACAGCGGAAAGCCGCGTCTTCCCACACGCCCGCGCGTACACTCTTTGGAGACGGCTAGTTTCTGAGAGAGTTAAGGGGCTTTTGCGTCTGAAGAAATCAGCCAGCTTGCATTAAGGTAGATGAAATGTTATGATGTGTGGTAGGTGAATGGTTTGTGTCATTAGGAAGCAGAAAGCAAACAGCGTGAACTTGCCGTGTGTACTGTCTAAGGAAAGGCAAGATTAAGGGATGTTCAGAGACCTTCGTCTGTCAA
>NW_015749763.1:0-463 GCF_001515625.1 Sinocyclocheilus rhinocerous
GGAAAAGGAAAAGGCCCCACATTTATACTTTGAATTGGCATAAATATAAGAAAGAACATATTTGACTCTTGAAAATAATGAAACTGGTGAAAAGTGGCTCATCTTACCCTGATCCCCCTGTAGATCTTGTCATTTGAGTAAATGAAGATGTTGTTTTAAATTTCTGTATGATTTGTTCCGTTTTTAATTTTCAGTTTCAAGAGAAAACACAGATGACGAACTGAGGATTGTGCTTCTGGGAAAAACTGGAGTTGGGAAAAGTGCAACTGGAAGCACAATCTTAGGAAGAGATGCTTTTAAGGCAGAAGCATCATTTGAATCGGTGACTAAAGAGAGTCAGAGAGAAACATCTGAAATCAACGGTCGACACATTACTGTGATCGACACTCCAGGACTGTTTGATACTGAACTGAGTAATGAGGAGATCCAGAGAGAAATCAGACACTGCATCTCCATGATCCTG
>NW_015749764.1:0-463 GCF_001515625.1 Sinocyclocheilus rhinocerous
AATGGCTGTGGTTCTGACCCACTGTCAGACAGAGGAAGGGCCGATAGCGGAGGAGAGGGGTGGTGGGGGAGAGAGGAAAAGATGGTGGTGGAGCAGTGAGTCGTGAAGGACAGCCGCAGCTTGAGTGGTGCAGATGCAGCTGCTGTATATCATTTTCTCTTCAGTACACACATATACACACTCACACATGTAGAGTTACAGCATTATTACCTCCTTCACACGTGCAAAGACAAAAATGCAAAGAGAATATAGTAGCAGTGGGTCAAAGGGAAAGAATGAAAACAAACTAAAGGCCTGCTCACACCAAAAATATTGCATATCCACAAACTTTCAGTATGATTAATCTGTTTCGTTCTGTAATTTCTAATATAGCATGTAATAAATAATATATTAATTAAAATATGTATAAAATATTAATAATATAATAATAATGTGTGTGTGTGTGTGTGTATATATATATATA
>NW_015749765.1:0-463 GCF_001515625.1 Sinocyclocheilus rhinocerous
AATGTCAAATACTCCACAATAATTTCATACTTCCTCATCTGATGTGGAGAGACCAGCTTGTCTGAGCGTAGCCTTTAGGAGGCGGATCTCAAGTCTGGCCTTGGTTTGCTGCAGTTTGGTCAGAGTCAGTTGTTCCTCTGCCAGACGAAGCTGTGCTTCTGCCCTTTCAGTCTCTTTTTGCAGAAGTGCCTTGTAATCATCATCTTTGTTTGATGAAGGGCGCTTCAAGCCTTTCCTCTGAGATCCTGTGGCAACTACCACTGGCTCAACCAATGAGGATCCAGCTTCTTCCTCAGGAACAGAGCTGAGATTCAATATAAATACGCTCTCTGGATCAGCCTCAGGAGGAACTGGCAGATTCTCCTCCTCCTCCTCAATCCAAGGCTCGCCATCCCCTACAACACCTTGAATACCATGGAGAGCTTGCGACTTCTCACCTCCAATGATGTCGAGGACCACATCT
>NW_015749766.1:0-463 GCF_001515625.1 Sinocyclocheilus rhinocerous
ACACGGCGAGCCGCTGTCCACCTCCTCGAATCTGCGCTTCAGGCCTCGAGATGACACTGTCTCCATGGAAACACTGCGTCTGGAGGCATTACAGATAGGTACAAGCTTTGTCCGACAGACTGAAAGAATATTACTGGCAAAATTAAAAAACATGAACAATCATGACTTAAGAGTGTGCATAGCCAGTAGGATATGTATGTCCAAGAGTGGCATTTTTACTTAAGAAACGCTTTTGAATGCACTTTCTCATACAAGTTATATAATACCCCTCCCCCCCAAAAAAATCCACCAAATGCTTATTCCAAAATCTACCGTCAGTTTTGTCAATGAACAATATATGTTTTCTGATTTCAAATATTTTTTTTGTGAATCAATTTGGTGCATGTGAAACTTGGCCAGTAACAGAGATTAATCAACACCTGCAGTGCTGAATAAAAATACCTCATTCTGGAGGTCAGAGTGA
>NW_015749767.1:0-463 GCF_001515625.1 Sinocyclocheilus rhinocerous
ACCAGAGAAGCCAAAACACAGTCTTGTTCAGGTGAGAGAAACGCGGAGCAAGAGCAGGAGCAAATTTGACATTTACTTTCCTTTTTTTTTAGAAGAAAGGATAAGGATCCCGCAGTTCTACTGAACCATTCCGTTCTCGTTAGTACAGAATTAGTGCACCGCTTTACATCACATCAGTACACCAAATAACTGTATAATCATTGTATTAGCGTTTTTTGAATTCAAAACTCATTTAATTAAAGCTAAAGAGTTTATAAAATGACAGTTAATTAAATTAATTTGAGAACGGTCTCGTATTTAAACATTATCTGTAGTTATAATGTACTCTGCACGAGTACGCTTCTGTTTTTATACAGTCTAGTACGCTACACAGTACGCACTGCAACAAGCGCTCTTCTGAGAGTGTCGCAGCCAATGACGTCTCACAATACAGAGGCGCTACTCTGATTGGCCAGTCCACGTG
>NW_015749768.1:0-463 GCF_001515625.1 Sinocyclocheilus rhinocerous
ACTTCTAGCACAGCCGCCCTCCACCTCCAGCCGTCAGCTCGACTCATTGTCCTGACTCCATTCCATTCACATCACCCAGACGTCTGCACCACACAGGCCTCGCCAACTGCATTTCATTTAGTGTTCTTTGACACTTACTTCTCAACTAGTTGATGAAAGAAGGACCATTTCAGTCAGGATTGTCTGTATGTAGACATCCTCTTTCTGAGCTCTGTTGTAATGCTTAGCCAAGTGACCTTACAGTCTGTTCCCAATCCTAGTGAGCTGCCTACTTAGGAAGCCTGGTTCAGAAAAGGTAGGCGGAATAATTATGCTGCCACCTAAGATAGCTTGATTTAGAAAGGAGAAGGCGATTCTAGAATGCATTAGGTCAAGATAAAAAAAATTCTGATTCTGGAATTATAAATGTTATGTATGTTATGTGTACTATAAATATTATTGTGGTTCATTCAATACTAAATAA
>NW_015749769.1:0-463 GCF_001515625.1 Sinocyclocheilus rhinocerous
ATGAGTCCGACCCCTTCGCACTTCGCTCCTCATCCTCACTCTCGTCTGAGCCGTAATCACCCAGCCCTCCTGCGGCAACAAAGCCCCCTTCTTATAATGGACAGCTGGAGCATGGCACTCAGTCGCACGCTAACAGTCCCTCGTTCTCACCCACTCGACTACATAATACTTTACTAAAGCCCACCTTAATAAACGAAGCATGCTTTTTTTTTTATAATCTGTGTTGCTGGAAGCTAGCTAACCATTGAGAAGATCTGCTGCTTGAGCTCTCGAGGTTGTAATAAAAGTTCATTAGAGAGCTGAAAACGTCCCATCCCCCCCTTTTATTGCCAACCCCCCCGTCGGGCCAAAATGTAAAGACACTTACCGAGGCCGGTCAGAGAAGCCAGTGCATTTGACTGTGCCAGCTGTTTTGCAGGAGCTTTGATTCACATCAACAACAGGAACAACATGTTAAAACACA
>NW_015749770.1:0-461 GCF_001515625.1 Sinocyclocheilus rhinocerous
TTTTCCCCATTTTTCATTTCCGTTTTGTCTTTAGATTATCAGCCTTTAACCTGTGTGTGACTAAAAAAAAATGAAAAGCACACTATTTTGTTATGCTACACCGCTGTTTCCTCCTTTGTGAGAGACAGACAAAATCGGGATTGGGATTTGCGATAAAAAGAAGAGTTTGGTTGGCTGTGTGGTGTTTGGATGAGAGGAAAGGAGAGGAGGGGTAGTGTGATGATTGCTTGCACTAATCCTCTGGACACACGCACAAGCCAGGTGCCCATGAGAGACAGAGAAAGAGGCTTGTAGAGTGAAAGGTGAATGAACAGGGTTAATTCAAAGAAGAACTGTTTAAATAAAGGATGCCATCAGTTGGCGCCACTGCTTGAAGCAGTGACTCGTGCAACAATTTAAGAACACTGACTTGCATATGTGTGTGTGTGTGTGTGTGTGTGTGAGAGAGAGAAAGAGAGAGA
>NW_015749771.1:0-463 GCF_001515625.1 Sinocyclocheilus rhinocerous
CCATCTGGTCTCTTATTAGCACCTCAATGCATTTGCAGCCAGCTCTATTTAACAATTGAATTTGAACGCTCGCGCCACATATCTGGAGATCCATTCTGGGCCTCATGCAAACTAAACAACCGACAGCGTTTTCCCCTCAACATTCGTTATCGGCGATTATTAATAATGCAATTATATTATGATGTATTTAATGATACTAATAATAATAAAATGCAAAAGACAAACTGAAACATAAATGCGGTAACTTCACTGAAACCTCTTCAGAAAACGAACCAAACCACAAAACCCGTTAAAAGAATACCTCGGATGTGTCTATAATTTCATTTAGTTTATTAGACAAAATATATGATTCTGAACAAACTCCGTCAACTCGCTATATACAAATGTGGGTCACCTTAAAGGAAAACACCAACACATAAAGACAAAATAAGCCTGCCAGTGTCCCACGGTAAGGAAGGGAACA
>NW_015749772.1:0-463 GCF_001515625.1 Sinocyclocheilus rhinocerous
ATTTAAAGTATACAATAACTGTGACAAAATATGCTTAATCACTAATACAAGCAATAAAAGGTACAAAAGGAAAGTGTAGTGTATTCTAAAATAAATTTTATTAATGTAGAATTGTTACATAATAAACTCAAACATACTTGACATATTGTTTTCAGTGTGATTGATACAAATGTATTCTAAAACTGAGGCATAAAATGGAATTACATACAACACATACACACCATTGAGTGTTAGTGGCAAAATCAATAAATAAAGTGTGATTAAAGCCATAAAGTGTATTTGTATTAACATAATGTTTAGTTATTGGGTTTTCAAAAAGTTCAGTGTGTTTACTGTAGTGTATTTTGAGAAATATAGAGTCTGTGTTTTTATGCGAGAAAGAAATCTGCCAGGTTCAGTGTATACTGTAGGTATACTGTATGTACTTTATATTTTACATTTAAAGGGAGCTGTATGTGTTAAC
>NW_015749773.1:0-463 GCF_001515625.1 Sinocyclocheilus rhinocerous
GCCTCTACGGCTTGCATTAGTGGACACTATTAATAGGATGTAATTACGAATCCTGATGCCCTCTCACATTGAATTACTCCATCCACACCCCACAGACCCTTCCCCCTTCACTGACCTTCAAACCTCCATGTAGCACCATCCTGAACTCCCATCACAACCTCCAGCCTGGAGCGACAGCAGGGCCTCGGGGAACTCAGGGGGTCCCAAGGGGAAAGAGCACAGATGCCTGCCCCCAACCATCTTTGTTATTTTTCCTTGTTGAGTGAACATGTTGCTGGGGAGGATTGTGGGTAATGGTACCTTTCATACGTAGGGCTTAGATGCATGATGTAGGCAGGCATTTACATGCTTTTCCAATTGCACAGCCAGGTCCCTCAAATTGTTCCAAAGTAGTACGTTCTCACTCATTAGTTTAACGTAAACACAGTACGCTTTACAGAGAAGAGGTAATTATGGAAACACT
>NW_015749774.1:0-463 GCF_001515625.1 Sinocyclocheilus rhinocerous
ATGTTTATTATATATTTATTTTATTTTAATATATTTAATATATAAATGTAATTTATGCATATTTAATAATTATTAATGCATATTTATTCATTAAAATAATTAATCATTTCATCATTATATTTTAAATATTTATTAATTAAAATATTTTTTCCATTAAAAATGTCCATTAAAACATTGCAGTTCACATAAATTTAAATTGAATATAGAGTAGAAAAAGTACTCTGTTACCTTAAGGAAATATGTTTCAAGTAATGTTTTAATCATTTATTTTGGCTGAAATATTATTACAAATGACATTTAATTTTGGAAGCAACATGCATATTAAATGGGTCCCTCACGTTTTGAAAACACCTGCCTTACATTACAGCTCTTACTTGAGTTTGAACTTTATTATGTACTAAAAATGTAAACAACAAAAAGAAGCATAACAAACTGTAGCCTGAGTGTAAGAAGCCACAGATTC
>NW_015749775.1:0-463 GCF_001515625.1 Sinocyclocheilus rhinocerous
GCTTCTAATATACGGTTTTATCCTGATTAAAGCTTTAATACAGTAGAATACATGATTGTGTTGTAGCATTTTTGTAACAGTAAGTGTTTGCCAGCAAGTATTGCTCGCTACCATGGCAACCGCATGTGCGTCCATTTTGCGTCCATTTAAAAATCGGGCTAATATCATGCAGTGTGAACTCGGCATAAGAGAACACACAGCACTACCAACATGAAACGTGCAATACAGGACAAAGGAACTCAGGAGAACAAAGGGCTTAAACGAACGGAGACAAACGAGATAATTAATAAACAAAGGTGGAAACAAATGAACTAATCAGAACACAAGAAATCTAGGTCGCAGGCAGGTAGAACAGAAAACACAATGAAAACTGGTGTTTTTTCTGTGGTTGGGCCTCGGTTATGGAACATTCTGCCGATTAATGCCGAGTTCACACTGCACGATTTTAGCCAGATTTTTCACT
>NW_015749776.1:0-463 GCF_001515625.1 Sinocyclocheilus rhinocerous
ATGTTGATCCAGGAACATGTCTAACTTGGCAAAATCACGGCGACCATAGGAGCACAAAGCAGGACTGAGCACCTCCCAGGGGGTGTCCAAATTCACATACATTGAAAGTATGTCATTCACTGATGATGGGAGGAGTACATGCTTAATGTGCATGTTTAATTTGGCAAATGGTTCAAGTTTATCATCTTGAAAATGGTGCATTTTTAGCAAAAGGAATTGTGAGAAAATTCAGAATTGCTGGATATATATTCAGAATTGCGAGATATAAATTTGCAATTCTGAGAAAAAAAAGTCAGAATTGCTACGCTAACTCAGAATTGTGAGAAAAAATGTTAGAATTGTGAGATATAAACTTGCACTTCTGAGAAAAAAGTCAGAATTGTGAGAAAAAAAATCTGAATTGTAAGATATAATTTTAGAATTAAGAGCAAAAGAATTGCTAGCCATAAACTTGCAAGAATTG
>NW_015749777.1:0-463 GCF_001515625.1 Sinocyclocheilus rhinocerous
GCTTCAATCTGCTCCTGTACAGCAGGGGTCACCGTCAGGGCTTGGGAACTTACTGTAGCTGCAACAGACTTAACTTCAGTTACCCCAGCAGGCAGGCTTACCACACAGACACTATTTAGCACTCCCAAAACTGTATTAGAGTGCAACATAACATCAGCAGTTCCCACATTTACCACAGGTAAGTAGGCAGTACCTCTTATAACCTGCACCAGTGCTGGAGAAGCCAACAAGCCAGCGGGTAACCCAGACTCTGGAGGCTCAAACAGTACCACCCCCTCTGCATACTTCTCAGAACAGGTTGCTGCTACAAACTTCATCACGCCACCTGGGATGCGACATGACTTACGACCTCGCAACCTAACAGGACCCGAATGCCCTACCTGGTCTTCCAATCGGTGACAATGTTGAAATGCCTGTATGACAAAACTAGGGGCCTCAACAGTTACCGCCAAATCAAAAAGAG
>NW_015749778.1:0-463 GCF_001515625.1 Sinocyclocheilus rhinocerous
ATTATGGACCAGTTTGTGAGTATTTTAGCCTTCTTTGTAATTAGGATGGGATTGCTGAGGGGGACGACACCTGGACAAATCTGACAGATACATTCATCTGGACAAAGGCTTCTTGGGTAATCTTTGTCTGTTGATGGTATCCGCACATCATCTGGTAGATCAACAGGTATCTTCTTGTGCTGAATAATGTAACATACCATATTATTTAGCCCCTGATCTTTTGGAGGATAAACAGGACTGTCTTCGCTGAAATCTTTCTCCTCAGACTGTGCATATGGTGGTTTGTGTGGTGATTCTTCTATGCTGAAGACTGTTCGAAACAGGTCACGTTGCGTCTGAAAAAGGTGCCATTTTGCAATATATTTGTGCACACATGAACGCCGCAATTTGGCACAGGGACAATGCCATGTGTTTAATTTTGAGTCATACACAACCATTACACGCCCCAACCGACTGTAATAGG
>NW_015749779.1:0-463 GCF_001515625.1 Sinocyclocheilus rhinocerous
CAGGCGTCTTGCATGTAGCATTGATCGACAGCTCCTCTGACTGCAATACTGCTGTGCCACGCGCCGTGAGCTCCCTTCCCTGCCGCAGGCGTGCTCGTGCACAAATTAATCACTCCGTGAGAACATTACAGAGAATACATCACGAGGCAAAGGCTTTTCTTTATTTATGTGCCCATGCTGCTTTGAGATAAGACACACAAGGCAGATAAAATCCTTTTTTTTTTCTCAGGAGGTCTGAGTGACTGCACTTGAGATGCTAGATGTGTTAAGCATTTTTTGGTCCTGAGACTTTTTCAGTGGGCATTAGCTGTTGTAATGTGTACAGTAATTGCTGAATACTGTAGATCAAACAGTAGAGCGGGGCTCTGGCAATGCCAAGGTCATGGTTTCAATTACCAGGGAATGCCAGAACTGATAAAATGTATGTCTACCAATGCAATGTTAGTTGCTTTAGATAAAAAAA
>NW_015749780.1:0-463 GCF_001515625.1 Sinocyclocheilus rhinocerous
ACAGTGTGAATAGTGTACACTAATGTGTACATTGAGACTTTTCTTACAGCTCTCAATTCAAACGTGCCTCCAACATACTCTTTAGGCAAGGGGTGCAGAGTTTAGCTTTAACCCTAATCAAACACACCTGATCCAGCTAATCAAGTCCTTCAGGCTTTTTTGAAAACTACATGGTATATGTGTTGGAGCAGGGCTGTGACCCTCCAGGAACTGAATTCTGCACCCCTGCTTTAGGCAGATTTGAGGTTATCAATTACATAGCCATAACCCACTGACAGTGTACAACTCAAGGATCCCAACTTTGCACATCTTTTGCGCAATCTGACGTAAATAGATGTAAAGTTCCCTTTTGAGGGAACTCGCACTGCGTAAGAAAATAGCGATGCAAGCACATAGGGTGTTATGGGAAGTGTTCCCTGTTCCGGTTGTCCTATTTAATGCAGCCTAAAAATCCTTTAACGGA
>NW_015749781.1:0-463 GCF_001515625.1 Sinocyclocheilus rhinocerous
AGCTGTGCCTCCCCTGCCTCCCCCGACGAGCCGCCACTGACTCTGGTGAAGAACACCAAACACCAGGATATGTGATGAGAAATGAGCTCAGTGAGGATGCTTGTGATGTGAGGAATGTGTCAGTGGTTTAATGGTCCACTTGAAATGTCACATCTTCATTTGGCTTTGACTGTGTGAATTTGTTTCTGTGAAAGAAACCAATGGGGTGACTGTAGTGTACTGTAGATTTCACGGGACATTTAAGGCAAGAAAACAAAATACAGTTTGTATTTATTGAGTTTTGCAGTCTGTGTGAATGAGACTTATATGTGTATGCATATAAAAAACAGTTGACAAAGGCAGACTGGGCTGATAATTGAAGGTGCTGTAAACTTTTATTTATTTATTTGAAATAGCACACATATAATGTTGCTACTATACTGTAAAAAAAATTCCGTAAAATTTACAGTAAAAAAACGGCAGC
>NW_015749782.1:0-463 GCF_001515625.1 Sinocyclocheilus rhinocerous
ATTTTGTTTTCAGAATTGTGATTTGCTTTGCACTTCACGGCCACCTTAAATGTCCTATAGTATATTTCAATAAAAATATGTTGTGGAACTTTTTACCTAGTAAAATTCTTCTCAAATCAATGTCATTAAACACTAGATTGTGACAACTTGCCACTTATGGAGTGACAACAATGGGTTAATGTGAGTTCAGTGAACTGTATTTTTTTATATATTAGCTATGTGTGTCTATATAGAAATTGACTTACTTTGTATCTTATATGTTTTTAAGACAAAATTTGATATTTTTCCTTAAATAGATCATCTCTGACTTCTAATTTCAAAACCACTTACACTTATAATAAAAAGTAAGGCAAAGAGTGGATCTTTTTGAGTGATTTTATGTTTACTGGGCCTAAGAGTGAAAGCACGTTTCATTGGTTTGCACATTTACTCACTTTATTAACTTGCACCATCTGCTGGTCAC
>NW_015749783.1:0-463 GCF_001515625.1 Sinocyclocheilus rhinocerous
CCTGATGAAGTGAATTTTTGACTGATGTTTCCTGAAAGTGGCAACACATGTCCCCTATTTACACCCCTAGCACCCTCCACCAGCCCCCCTCTCCCCTTACACCATTCCGACTCGACTCGGGCAGATGTGTCGCTTGATGTTCCTGTCAAATGGCACCGAACCGCTTAATAAAATATCACTCCCCCTTCATCAGCCTGCTTTAATTGAGTCCCTTGTCAGTTTTATCAAACTGTGTGTTATCGTCGCTTTTTTCCTCTTCCTCTGTTTCTTCTTTCTCTTTATCAGCCCCTCTCTCTCTCGCTCTCTTACGGAATAGACTAGCAGACGGATCCTTAGTAACTTTGTTTAACGGAGCGAGAGGAGTGATCCTCAAAGGCAGGCTTGTCATTGGATCCATAATTCAGACCCGTGATTTTCATTTCCCTCTGTTCTTTCAAAGGGAAGTTGGGTTTTTGGAGGCAGG
>NW_015749784.1:0-463 GCF_001515625.1 Sinocyclocheilus rhinocerous
TTTTTTTTCTGTGGCGAAAACAAGCTTCAATAATATGCTGTTTGATATTGCAAACTGGTATTTCTGATCATATTATTTAAATGTATTGTCTTAAATATAAACACACTGGTTTGCAGCATAAATAGTTTTATCGTTTACTGCAACTCTAGTAATTTACCTATAGCCACTAATGAATCAGAAGTCTTGCAATGTTCACAAAAAACAGCTTACTTCCATGTTGCAAAATGGTGGATAAAGTTGCAATAGCATGCGTTCACCAAATGTAGTTAGCATTATTTGGCATAATTCAACATGGCTTTGCGTTCAGATCTGATCATCATATGCTGTTAAGTCAGTGCTCACTCTCTGTCTTTGTGTGGCCGGTGATCTGAACGATGGTCTGTGGCCGACAGCGATGGGCCGTTAATTCAATGCTAACTGAGGCAGAGCGTCAGGGATGATGATGATGATGATGATGATGATG
>NW_015749785.1:0-463 GCF_001515625.1 Sinocyclocheilus rhinocerous
GTTTTAATGGTTAAAAGTTGATGGTTTGTAATGTTTGTAATGGTAGCCTATTTGTAGTTGGGAGCATATCGTTAACGCTCTTAAGCATAATACAGATATTTTCATCAGCAGCTGTCGAGTACAACGTATAGTGTACATAATATGACTTTTTTTTAGGTTAATGCTAAAATAAAATAACATGCATATAATTTTAATAAACAAACATACTAAACAAGCGTCCTCGCGATTAGCATAAACATGTTTTCGCTAATCGCGAGGACATTGGTTAGTTTCTGTTGGTCGGGGTGGTTGTTTCCTAGTTTAATACTGTGTTAATTAAACAGTGACATGGCAAACACCACTAATAATTACAAAATAAAATAATAATAAAATGTCGTCATGTGATGGATACAAAACAGCAACGTCCTTGATTAGCGCAAACATGTTTTCGCTAATGGCTAGTTTCTATGTTGTAGTTGTTTAC
>NW_015749786.1:0-463 GCF_001515625.1 Sinocyclocheilus rhinocerous
AGGGGTAAATAAAGTACAAAGATACCCCTTTGAAGGTAGTCACAAAGGTACAATTTTTGCACAGTTTTTCTGAGTGTGTGCTGAAGCAAATGAGAAAATTGAAATGCTTGGTGAGAACAGGAACGCAATATAGGGTGATATGCACCCTAATAAAACTATCAAAGCAATCTGGTGTTCTGTATAATAGAATGAAATAACAGTTGTATGGTGTTATTATGTTGGGTTGTCAATATTGCAAAATTGTCTGTGCTTGTGATATTGGGGTTGAGCATATTATTATTATTATTCTGATTGCTAAATATATTATTCTTTCTCCTCCTAGAGCTTTTAAGTTACAGCCAAATCCATAATATCAACAATAAACCACATCTGTCTGTCTAGTAACCTCACTGGAGGAAATGTTATTATGAATTATGGACTCCTGTTTTGTCTAGCAGTTTTGTACAGTAAATGGAATAATTTG
>NW_015749787.1:0-463 GCF_001515625.1 Sinocyclocheilus rhinocerous
GAAATAAAATATACAATTTTAAATAATAATATAAAATATTAAAAAAGTCTCAAAGACCCCAATTTTTTACATAAGACATCTGACGCACTTTTTAAATAAAGAATCGTTGTTGTTGTATTGTAATATTAAATAATAAGCATTAACATTATTAAAATGAATACATTTCATATTTTATTTAGATTTAGAAATAAAATAAAAAAATAAAATAAAATAAAATAAATGGAGTCTCTGAGACCCCAAACAAAGCCTCTTATTTGTTCAGTAAAGTTGAATGTTGAATAAAGGATATATGGTTACTATAATATGTAGTATGTACTATTTCAATATGTATTATTACAATATTAAGTATTAATATGTTTATTATATTTAGTTACTGTTGAAACACACTGTAGAAAATTAAAATAGAAATTAACAATAAAATAAAATAAAATAAAAATAATGCTTCATATGTGGCGACATTTGA
>NW_015749788.1:0-463 GCF_001515625.1 Sinocyclocheilus rhinocerous
CACCCCTGCTGGTCGGTCTGTGCACCCCAGTTTGGGAACCGCTGTCTTAGACTCATTCTCTCTTGATTTACAATCCAGTCATAGCCATCACAGGAAGGGCAGGATCCTTCTGGACACGGTGCTCCGCAGAAACGCTCCATGCGGAATGAATGCCAGCGTGGGTGGGAATACAGAGACAGTTTCACACTGTAGGAATACATTATTAACATCACCGGGTTTCATCAGGAACCTCATTCTGAGGGACTCCACCACAGAATAAATAACAGACTGCTTTTCTCTGGGCGTCTGTCGTGGTCTGCATCCACTCGCGCTCATATCGCGGGATGACTGAGTCAGAGCAGACACGAGATGGCAGAGCCTCCGGGGATCCAAACATACTCTGTAAATCAGATCTAAAAATACTCTTAATTAATAAGCCCAATCTGATATCCGACTGATGCCAGTGTTCACGCATGAGCTGTGT
>NW_015749789.1:0-463 GCF_001515625.1 Sinocyclocheilus rhinocerous
AGCATGAGAGCATGTTCTAGTACACCCCCAAAACAAAATCAAGATATTGTAAAAGAGCATAATAGGACCCCTTTAAATATCAAATATTTAAATACCTTTCATATCATACTTTTCTTCATCAATATACATTAGAATATAATAATAATAAATGATTATAACCTATACATCTGTTCCCCTCATCTAAACTCGCACCACCATCCTTTAAAAGGAAGTGATGATTATAGATGTTTGGAAAAAGTCATTTTTGCAGCTTATTTCCAATAAATGCACTTTTTTTCGAACTGGGGGGATGCTAAGAGTTCTGATTGTTTTCATTAAGGTGAAATTAAACTATTTTACAATGAACTCTTTTATTTCAAAAGATGAAGGAACTGTTTTTCATTTTAAAAGACTGAATGTGACACTGAAGTTGTGAGTCCTGTTCTAGCAGTTCTGTGAGACAGCAGAAAGAGCACAAACAGGG
>NW_015749790.1:0-463 GCF_001515625.1 Sinocyclocheilus rhinocerous
TTTTTGGTTTTATTAATTCCTTGCAAGCTCACTATGCATTTAACCATTTCATCCATTTTGCATATCTTAAGAAGTCTATGATTGCAATATTCTGCGACTTAATTTTTCATGAAATATTACCGTATTGAAATGATTGCAGCTCTGAATGCGGGAGATGAGATTCTGCAGCTGAACGGGAAGGACGCCCGCACTCTGACCTTCGCTGACATGAAGGTGGCGTTCGCTCAGGTCTCCCTATCTCTCACCGTCAACACGCTGCCCCCTGTTGACCGCCGGCAGCTCTGCTTCCTGCCACCGAGACGCTCGGACGCTGTGGACAACCTCTACACGGATATCTTCTCTCAGAGTCAGGGTGAGGGGCGGCCAGAGATCTGCTTGACCCATTTATTTGACTGTTTTTGTGTTTTGGTTTGATGATATAATGCTTCAAAATAACTGCTAACTAGTGTATGTAAAAATGCAA
>NW_015749791.1:0-463 GCF_001515625.1 Sinocyclocheilus rhinocerous
CAGATACACTCAGTGTCAAATGTTAAATATGTTATAATCAGGGCTGGAGTCTGTATTTGAGGGTCTGAATCTTGCAGTGGTACTATTGAATGGTGCTTTTCCAGGTGGACACACTTGTGTCGTCATAGCATCCTGATGTTTACTAGTTACCATGGTATCCAGGAACGAATGCTGATTATGTAGATCAAATGGAATTCCGATGTATTCAGAAGCAAATCAGAAGCTATGTAAAATAAAAGCACCAAGCAAACCATGCATTTCACATTAATGTGATCAATTTATTATTATTATTTTTTTTTTTACTAAAACATTGCTAAAGTAAGTGTAGTAAAGCATGAAGAGCCTGTCAGGAACAGAGACAGAAAAAGAACTTGAGGTAACAGGCCTATAGTATTTACAGTTTCTCCAGAAAGCATTTGAAGTGTTTGGCAGCCATATCACCCTGCAGCCCAAGACTGATTGC
>NW_015749792.1:0-463 GCF_001515625.1 Sinocyclocheilus rhinocerous
ACAGGCACTTTGGGACACAGGTTCACAAGTTTGTGCTATAGATGAAGTTTGGAAACACAACCACTTACCAGACGTGCCGCTACGAGAGATAACAGAGCTAATTGATCCACACGACCTCTTGCAACTTGAAGCAGCCAATGGGACAGCAATGCCATATGTTGGTTGGCTGGAAGTACTCTTTCAACTTACTGCTAGTGATAATGAGTGGCTAATTCCTGTGCTAGTGTTAAAAGGCAAACAGCAGCAATGCCCTATTATTGGATTTAATGTTATTGAACATATTGTGCTACACAGCCAAGGAGACCAGGTAGAGCCCAAAGAGGAGTTGGACAAGGCAGTAAAAATGGCATTCCCTCATCTAAAAAAAACAAGGCAAAAATCTTTATCAATGCAGTGAGCCTAGAACAAATGCTTGAGCATCAGAGGTGTAAAATCCAGGTTCAGAAAGTAAAAGTCCTCCACA
>NW_015749793.1:0-463 GCF_001515625.1 Sinocyclocheilus rhinocerous
CGGCCCCCTCCCGGGTGTCCGTCCTCCTCCTGAGCCTCCTCCCAATTTCCCACCCGCCCCTCCTCATGTTGTTCCTATGGTGCGAGGACACGCCTTCCGGGAGGGGAGCGATATGTTACGCCCATGGACTGTCAGTGTGTTTGTGTTCCTCCCCGTGTGCTCCCAGTCACCTAGTTTCTCCCCTGTCTGATTAGTCATTTCGTTCACCTGTGTTTCCCCAATTATCCTCGTTGAGTTGTGTATTTATAGTGTGGTCTGCCTCTTGCTTTCTGTCCGGTGTCTTACGTCAAATGTTGTGCTACTCCTTGGTTTCTGCTAGCCCTGTGTTTCCCTCTTGGATTATTAAAGACTATCGTTTTGTGTTTACTCCTACGTCTCCTCGCTCCTCCAGTAGGCAAATTGTGACACTAGCTTCTCAAATCTTTTTGTATTCTATCTATTTGTTTTCTTTTTATTTATTAAA
>NW_015749794.1:0-462 GCF_001515625.1 Sinocyclocheilus rhinocerous
ATGCTAATATGCTGATTTGCTGCTCAAGAAACATTTCTGATTATTCTCAATGCTGAAAACAGTTGTGCTGCTTCCTATTTTTGTGAAACCGCGATACATGATTTTTTTTGTTTAGGATTCTTTGACGGATAGAAAGTTTTAAAGAACAGCATTTATTTATTAGCATTAAAAATGGCTTTACTGTCACTTTTGATCAATTTAATGTCTTTGCTGAATAAAAGTGTTAAATTCTCCTAATCAAGAGTCAAGGAGAATTTCTTCTTTGACATGGTGGCAAATGCGAAACGCCATTACTTGAAGATCTTTCCTAATGTCATCCGCAAAGAAAACGCCTGACATAGGATATTTTGAGTAAAATTTTGAAATATTATTACAATTTAAAATAACTGCTTTCATTTTGAATATATTGTAAAATGGAATTTATTCCTGCGATGCAAAGCTGAATTTTCAGCATCATTACTC
>NW_015749795.1:0-463 GCF_001515625.1 Sinocyclocheilus rhinocerous
CCAATGGTAGTACGAAGGTGTTTTGCAGCCGGAACGAACTTTTCCTGAAAGTTCGCTTTGGCAAGCCGTATCAAACTCCCAAAACGAACACAAATCGAACTTTTCTGTACAAGATGTTTTCCGTTCGAGATGACGTCACATCAGTTCGTTCTTCGATTTCGCTTGAAGTATATTGAGGTCTTTAGAAACAGTGAATCATTTTGAGAACAAATTGATTTGAATGTAAAGAAATGTTCTCACATCACTACCGTTATCAGTGAAGATTCATTTTTTATTGATCATACCTGACCACCTATTTTAGTGTTTCCCACAGGCCCGCCACAATATCAACATTGACTGCAACAAATAGATTTCCCTTTTCCTGTAAAATTTTTATTTTACTATTTAAAATGGGTAAAATCTTACTTCAGTGTAGAGCTGAAGTTGAGCCGTTGACTGGCTCAGCACGTCTCTCTCACATGAC
>NW_015749796.1:0-463 GCF_001515625.1 Sinocyclocheilus rhinocerous
CAGCTGCTCCTGTGCACTACTGCAGAACACCATGGTGCGATCTATCGCCCCCCCTAAAAAAAGGCAAACAAAACATCATCAGCAAATTGGAAGACATAACAACAAGACTGCAACTGTTCAACAACTGTTCCAGCATGTGCTTCCTAACATTACATGAGTTTGGTTTGGAAGTCATGACTCATAAAATAGCTTGGAGCAAACAGCAAAATATACAGTTTGTGGTCAAAAAATATTTTAAAGAAGGTTATTTTTATGCTCACCAAGGCTGCATTTATTGGATAAAAATACAGTACAAAAGTAATATTGTGAAATCTCATTACATTTTTAATATAACGGTTTTCTATCTTAATATATAATTTTCTCCTGTGACAAGAAAGCTGAATATTCAGCATTCATTACGGCAGTAATGGTAATATTATGGTAATATTCAAATACAATTTCTAAAATATTGATAAAATATGCA
>NW_015749797.1:0-463 GCF_001515625.1 Sinocyclocheilus rhinocerous
CATCTTATTTTTAAGCCCATAAATAATAATGTACTCGTTCTAATATATATTGTAATATACTCATTCTATTATATTAATAAAATCACCTTACATTGCTGGTAGGTTATCATTGCACAAATTATCACACTCTCTACGTTTAAAAAAGTAAAAACAAAAATTAGAAGCGTTCTTAGCTAATGCGCTGTCTTTACTGTAGCTCACGCGCACACATTAGTCACTCAAACAGATCACACTGCGCGCGCACAGACATCCAGCAACACAGAAACTTTAGCGCTGCCCCGCAATTTCATCAATAAAAGAGCTTCGCCGCTGAAGAGCTAGGCTATATCTTGGTAACATCGTTTCTGAAGCAATTAAGGTCACCGCTTCACTGTTAAGAGAAACGTGGCAAAAACGGAGGCAATTCTTAAATACACCGTCTCTCTCTCTCTCGTAAATGAACACTTGATGAATTACACTTTTC
>NW_015749798.1:0-463 GCF_001515625.1 Sinocyclocheilus rhinocerous
GCTCTGCACAGACGGATCCCCGGACTCGCCGGTCGGTAAATACATACTAATCATCTCTCTCAAGTCTCCGGCGCAGGGGCCTCGGGAGTGTGTGGTAACCGGAGGGCTTATATTGGGTTCGGACTTGACGAGCGAGCTCAGCGTACCGATGGCAGCAGAAGAAGCGACGCTGGCGTTTTGATGCTGCGTGTATGATATCCCACCGTAGCCGGACGGAGAAGCACTCATGTAGCTCTGGGAGTTCGAGATGGGGCTGTACTGAAGAGCAGTCATATCGTAGCGGTGCATGGGCTGAGGGTTGTGCGGGTGATGGTGATGAGCGTGGTGATGATGAGACCCACTACCTGGGTGCTGGCTGTAAGCGAGCTGTGCCTCCTGCATCATCGCAGCCGCTGCTGCCGCGGCGGCCACCTGGCCGGAGTAAGTGCCGTTCGCCCAGCCGTTCATGTGCGCGTAGCCAGCG
>NW_015749799.1:0-463 GCF_001515625.1 Sinocyclocheilus rhinocerous
CCAGCATGCATTGCAGCATGAAGCATTTTGTTGATTGTCACCATTTTTGAGATTCATATGCTGGTTCTTGATGTCTGTGTGTGTCCAGACAGTACTGGACCTCAAATTTTTTAGATGCATTACAAAGATTTAAAATTCATTCACTGTAACTAGCACTTTGTTTGCATGCTGTAGTTTCACAGGGTTGATTATGGAAAGCCTTAACATATAAATGAAATTGAGCTATTTTGATTGCAATCAGACCAGCTCCTAATGACTATCTCTCATCATATAACAACCGCCAATTTCCTCTTATTGTAGAGCATTGATCTCTCTGCTTTACAACACCACATGCATTGCTACAGCGAGAGATCTAACACTGGCTGCAAGGATCAAAAGCCCAACTAAAGCAAACACTGATCTCTATGATGGTGGCATCATTTTAACTAATTAAACATCAACATCTGATCCTCTGTAATTCTTA
>NW_015749800.1:0-462 GCF_001515625.1 Sinocyclocheilus rhinocerous
TGTTAAAAGCGCTATATAAATAAAGGTGACTTGACTTGACAAACCCCAGTGTCTTGCTGAGCCGTACCTTCATACAGGAGCCTGGTGGTGCGCAGGCCGTCGGTGTCGCTGTACTCCTCGTCTGAGTCGCTGGATTCAGAGAGACGCGTCAGAGACACCTCCAGCCTGCAGAGAGAACCGGTGCGACAGTGCTGCTCTCCCTCCGCCGGCCGGATCTCTGCACACACACTCAACAGAGTCTGACACACACAGACACGCACACACAGACAGACACACACACACACACACGCACACACACACGCGCACACACAGACACGCACACACAGACACGCACACACAGACAGACACACACACAGACAGACACACTCACAGACAGACACACACACACAGACAGACACACTCACGCACACACAGACACGCACACACACACAGACGGACACACACACAGACGGACACACACAC
>NW_015749801.1:0-463 GCF_001515625.1 Sinocyclocheilus rhinocerous
CTCTTTAGATAGATGTACTAAACTGTTTTTGTAATAAGTGAAGATGGTAATGCTGTTTTTGGAGCTGTTTAATCATCCTTTGCTGAGATCTTGTAAGATTTAATGTCTTCTTTTATTTCAGTTGATCTCATCTAAGGCTGTGTGACTGTAGTTGTTGTGCTTCTGCTTGTCTCTTCTCTTTTTTCTCTTCTTGTTGTTCCTCTTTTCTGCAGTGATTCTGCTTGTTAACAGAAGGTGTTCATCAATCATCACTAATGCATCAATCTGCAGAACGGTAGTTCTCCATTAGCAGGGTTGGAGACGGCTGAACTAGGTAATGCATAAGGCTGTGCAAGCATATAGTGGCTACACCATGGCATTACAGATGGTTTTCTTTATTTCTTTTACACCAGGTGGCAATAATCTGTCTCCATTTAATTGATTTTAAGTGTTTTTGCTTAATGTTTTACTGAAATTTACTGCA
>NW_015749802.1:0-463 GCF_001515625.1 Sinocyclocheilus rhinocerous
AACAATAACACACACATACCAAGTCCAAGAAAAGGAAAAAAAAAAATCTTTCAAACACTTACGTTGTACATATGGATGAGAAAAAGAAAATTTATCTGACCGTGGATTGACTGTTCAGTGAGTAGTCCGAATGTCCTTGTAGATTAAGGTAAGTTATGCAGGAAGAAATTGAGTAGTCCTGTTGAAGATCTGTTGAATGTTGCAAAGCATTGGGAAAAAAAAAAAAGTAATCCAATCGATATCCAAAAGACGTGTGGTCATTTGAGTCCTTGTAGGAAACGCTGCCGATCCTTTCCTCTAAAAATAGCTGGAAGAGTCTTGAGACTTTGATTCTCTTAAACTTCCAACATCACATAAGAGTTAGGAATGCAATACGCTGCAAACCAAGGATGATAGATGTGGTATGGGAAAAAAGTCCTTCTAAAATATCAACACATACCAAACAAACATAATTAACAAAATA
>NW_015749803.1:0-463 GCF_001515625.1 Sinocyclocheilus rhinocerous
GTCGTTTTCCCTTGCCTGCCATTTGTGTTTCTCTTTCTATCTTTGTCTGCTTCTATATTCATTACAAACACGAATGAATGACCTCAATCTGTCTGTCCAAGTTAGACACTCACACTACATATACATTCAACAACACCTTGAAACAGACAAGCTTCACGCTTTTCTCTCTCTCTGTCTCTCTCTCTCTCTCTCGTTCTTTATGTCATGTATTTGTGTTCTGATACACTCACTCACCACGTTTACATGACAAATATGGAGGTTATGCTTTTTTCTTTGGCTAAATATGTTTTTCTTTTAATTAAAAGCACTATATAATAGCTTTTCAGTGTTGAGGAAGCTACTTTAAGTTGTCTCTTTTTGATTTTATTCATTTGCATAACCCATCCAAATGAATGATTTACTAAAACAAAGTGCACAGCGTTATAAAGACAGGACATTTTTAGAAAAGTATGATTATAAATGA
>NW_015749804.1:0-463 GCF_001515625.1 Sinocyclocheilus rhinocerous
TAAAGCTTGTCAAGCCCTTCTGTTTTCCAGTGGTTCTCATGCTTACTTAACTTTGCTTTAGCACATATTCTGCATGCAGTGGAAGTGTGTCCAGCTGCTGAACGATATCACTAAATTTGGTTTGCTTAGTTGTTTACATATTACTTCATTCATATACAAATTGGTTTAGTGTTTTTAGTAAGCTCATTTCACACTAGATTTAAAACACATTTATAAAAAAAAAATCAATTCCTTCTTACATTTTAATGATGAATGCTTGGAGTGTGTTTTAACTAACTTAATCTCACACCAGTGAGAACTATTTATTTATGGTGGAAATGTATATATTTGAAATGGCGTGCTGTCACAGAACACTTATATATTTAATACACAATTTAAAAACAAGACTGCAGATATTTAAACAGACTAATTTCTGTAACCTGTCACAGGATTTTGAATAAAATGAATCAAATTCAAATGCTTC
>NW_015749805.1:0-463 GCF_001515625.1 Sinocyclocheilus rhinocerous
TAAACAAATATGATTAACAATTATAACAATCAATAATAATAATAATAATAAAAAACTAAAATTTGAGAAATAAAGTATAAAGCAAAGTTTAAAACTCTCTAGGAGTGGTTTGTGTTGGTTGTCTCTCTCTTTAATTCCAGGCGTTTCTCTTCAGTAAACATCTGCTTTAATGGAACTGTCCATCCGCAGAGACGGGCCGTGCGACACCATATTTCATGTTTCAGCGCTGAAGGTTTTTTAGAGGCAGCAATTTCAATGCTAAATAACAATCAAGGCTACTGTGAGCTAAAAACAGCGGCGCTGGCAGCGAACCATCTATTACGCTCGGCCCGCGGGGACGACTTTAGCATTTCTCCAGAGGAATTCTCCAGCTAATGAAAAACATGCGGAGAGGCAACAGCAGCCGAGGAACCTGTGACGTTCACTTTACATCTCAGATTATTAAAAACAGCATTTACACAGA
>NW_015749806.1:0-463 GCF_001515625.1 Sinocyclocheilus rhinocerous
ATTCAATGTTTCATATTCAGCTGCCTGGAGATGCTTTGAGCCAATGAGATTTCACTGTGGGCGGAGCTACAAGAAACAGAACACAAGTGACTGACAGAATGTCCTGTTAGCCGCGTCCCACTTCAGAGGCTGCGTCCTGCGAAGGTCACAGAGGTCGATCTGCGCGTCCTTAAATGGGACGGTCTTGTCTACGGAGGATTGCTCTCGTCGCCTAGCAACTGTGAGAGCTGCGGTTAACGAGCGGCAGGAACGTTTGTACTGGACTGTTTTAAAAAAAAGAAGGAAGCATTTCAAGGCCATATTTGAAGCGGCTGTGAGCCTCTGAATTGGGACGCAGTGACAGTCAGACAGTAACTCCAGTTAGTTCAGATCTGCCAACCTGTGTGCATTTTGACCTCAAAGTACGCTGGTAGGCTTTGTCACTTTAAACTACGCAAAATCCTGGTGACGCCTCTGTCCACGC
>NW_015749807.1:0-463 GCF_001515625.1 Sinocyclocheilus rhinocerous
GGGAAGCTCGTGCGGGTCATGAACAGCCTACAAATGCAGCTCGGGTCCAGAATACAGCTGGATATGATCTAAAAGTTTTGTTTTTGTTCGGCCGTTAAGTCGTGAATAAAATTTGCAGCTATAAATGCGCGCTTATTTCCATGAAACAATAACAGCGTGTGTCTAAATAAGTCTTGGAATTCCTTCAGGCCCACTTTTACAATTTACTTTTGCACGGTTAATACACCGCGTTATTTTTAGACAATAGCTCAAATTATTGGTTGTTGCATTTTAAAATTGTTAATAATAAGAAAAACAAATGTTTGCAATTGCACAAGGATGTGCGGTTAAATAGGCGTTATTTAATCGTCAATTGATGAATTGCAATGCTAATGACATGGCACATGAAAGCGGGTAAAAACGGTCCATATCCAGTGGATTTCTAATAGGATTTGTAATGCTGCGCTTCACTGATATGCTTCTG
>NW_015749808.1:0-463 GCF_001515625.1 Sinocyclocheilus rhinocerous
TAACTTGAGTGCGCTCCACTTGTGTTAATTAGGCTAAGTATCTGATGCGCTTCTCCCGAACTTTGTTAATAAAACATCATTAATTAAAATAAAAAAACAGCACGAAATGTAATTATATCAGTTTTTAAATGAACACTCAGTTAGTCATAAAGCATAACAATGTTTGTTCTTGCTCACACACAAGTACTATAAAACAAGAAACTGAAGCAAATCTTTTCACCGACATTCAACTCCAACAGCAAAGATCTCCAGAGATACACACATATGCTTCAGTGCATGATCACACACACAGAGACGCGCACACGTTCCCTTCCTCTCAGGTGGAACAGACCCAACTGCATGCATATTCATTATGCCGCAGAGGGAAAAAAAAAGATCAACTGGAGATGCATAACGACAAGTGCCAGTGAGTGGGCATGGAATAGCTTTGTTTAATGAACAGCGTTTCTCTGCCTGCAGCCTT
>NW_015749809.1:0-463 GCF_001515625.1 Sinocyclocheilus rhinocerous
TATATAGTATTAGTGATGGATGTTTTATATAACTTTGTTGCAGATGTAGATGATCCCATTGATTTTAAGAAGTATTTCCTTCCACTGGCTGATTGGTGATGCAGATACAATAGCCAAATCCAGTTCATATCTAGTTAAGGTAGCCCACCCTCACTTCCCCTCCAGTCCACAACACAGCAGGAGAATGTGACCAATACAGTCCCACAGCCTCATTCATCTTGTCCTTCATTTATTTTCACATCATATGCAGTAACAAACAGAACATACAAGAGGAGTAAGAGACTATTATGTCAAGCTTATTTATGCTTTAAGCCTACAGTTTAAGATGCATTATGAGCTTGAATGCGTACATTTGACAACTAACAACAGAAACGGCAACGTTCGCTCACTAGTCAAGCTTTAAACGGTGCCCTCCCATCCAGTTTTAGTTGCAGTAGCAGAGGGCAGTATAGTGGATATCCAA
>NW_015749810.1:0-463 GCF_001515625.1 Sinocyclocheilus rhinocerous
CATTTTTACTCATAGTATTTATTTATATGCTTATTTTAATATTTTATCATTTTTATTTATTAACTTTCTTGCTTATTTTATTGTGGTTTATTTTAATCAAATTTTATTTGTTTGCTTAATTGCTTATTTTATTCTAGTTTGATTTATTTGAATACAATTTTTATGTATTTGTTTATTTACTAATTTTTTTATTTTTTATTTTAATGTATTTTTATTTATCCATGTATTTATTTACTTACCCATTTATTTGCTTATTTTATATTTATTTTATTATTTATTTATATTTATTTTATTTTCTACAAACACACTCAGTACTGATGTTCATGACTGGGTAAATGATATTAAATCTCGTTTTATTATTATTCCTTCAGGTTGAGCTCATAATAAATATCCATAAACACATGATTTTAAATTAAGACTTGATGTTGACAACAAGAACAAGTAACATCAGAAAGCATAGCAT
>NW_015749811.1:0-463 GCF_001515625.1 Sinocyclocheilus rhinocerous
GGCTTTAAATGAGTCCACTGTTTTAATTGTGTCCTGATGGTGCGGCTGTTTTTTTCTGTGCCATAGCTGTCTGAGACGAAAGACAGACTGACTGAGCTAGAAAAGGCTTGTGTGAACCATACCAGAGCCAGAAAACTGAGTGGAGAAGATCCGTCTCCTGAGGAGCTCATCAAGAAGATTGAACAAGTATAGTTACAGTCCACATGAAGGGAAATATTTGGGGGTTGATGCCTTTTTTGGCAGGGACTGTCCTGTTGGTCAGTTTCACTAAGCACAATCACCCAGAACAAGTGTATTTGCAGAATTTATATTTATTTGTAACACTTGATTTCTTAATAATAATAATAATAACAATAATGATAAATCATTTTCATTGTTTACACATTTTATTGCATAAAATATGAGATGATGCTGACTTGGTTTATAACTGAATTTTTAAGGGTTTTTCTAAAAAAAAAAAAAA
>NW_015749812.1:0-463 GCF_001515625.1 Sinocyclocheilus rhinocerous
CTATGAGGTCATTCAGGTCATCAAGACCAACAAGAAGGTACTGTCGCGTAACACATTCCATGATTTAAAGTAGTCTTATTTGCTGTTGTATTTGTTATCAGGCTGAAATCCTCCCTCTCTTCGCAGCATATTCACAGCCGCAGTGCTCTGGAGTGCGCCTACAGGACCCATCTGATCGCTGGGGTGGGTTTCTTTCAACACCTGCTGCTCTACATCCAGTCACACTATCAGCTGGAGTTACAGGACTGCATCGACTGGACACATGTCACCGACCCACTCATCGGTGAGACATGCTTCCATATGCATATTAAAGGCAGTCTTCCTACAGTCATGGAAAACTGGGGAAATTTAAATTAAATCTGAAATATTTCTAATTAAAATGAAAATATAATACTATAGAAATAAATTATATCAGTATTATTTATTATACACTGAACAAAATTATAAACGCAACACTTTTGTT
>NW_015749813.1:0-463 GCF_001515625.1 Sinocyclocheilus rhinocerous
TCACTTTTTTTCAGAATTGCAAGAAAAAAGTCAGAATTGTGAGCTTACATAATGCAATTCTGAGAAAAAATGTCAGAATTGCAAGAAAAAAGTCACTATTCCCTTTTAAATTTTTTTATTTAATTGCAGAAATGGGCTTCCGTGATATACAAATGAAATGCACATATTGCATTTAAAATCAATAATATTAAATATCGACTGCTTGTTCCAGCATGCAGATTCTCAGTACTACTTAAATGGATTGCATTTTGTGGATAGATTCGTCTTGAGAGGTTTTCTGACTCCATAGTTCTCCTCTCTGACATTTGCGTTCATAATCCTCAGGGCAGAGACAGAGAGAGGCCTGTCCAGAAAACACATCATAGAAGGTAAAGTGCTGTTTATGACTATCACGATGATGATAATAATAAAGCGGACGGACAGTGATGGTGATGTGTCTACAGGTCTCAGAGGTTCCCTGTCT
>NW_015749814.1:0-463 GCF_001515625.1 Sinocyclocheilus rhinocerous
ATAAATAATTGTAATTAATCATAATTAACTGTAATTATTTATATATATTTCCCTTTTGAGCTAATTTGCTACAATTATCACAATAAAAATTCACATTAGTTGATATCAATAATTATCACACTAGATTTCAAATCTTTATTTCTTTCAAGTGAAAGTTCTAGAAACCAGACCATTTATTGTGATTTTAAACGACTCTTTTTGGTCAGAAGATGACAAACACTTCACACGTTTGAATTCTTTACACTTTTTCCAGCCATTTTTCCTTAAGAAAATAAATATCTTAAGAGAAAAATGTATTTCTTAGTTTCTGCATGTTTTAATTAGTGATATTGTTTCAAATCATGATGACGCATATCTTCAGCACAGTTTGCAGTGCAGGCTGCAATTTTAATAATATTACTTTTTTTTTTTGTCTTTCAGAAATGCACATTTGACAGTAGCTTGAGTTAGGATGCAGATGTAA
>NW_015749815.1:0-463 GCF_001515625.1 Sinocyclocheilus rhinocerous
CACAGAAACAGAAACAACTGAACTATTTGAGTTCACCAGACAAATGAATAACTGCAAAACATCCAGTAAACACACTTCACTTCTAAATTTCATCTATTACATACCTTTTAAGAGATTCTTATGCACTAAACACTACAATTATTGATGTAAAAACATGTTTAACTATTTATTCCCGGGTCATTTTTGACAACCTAAAAAAACTGTTCAACAATTAGTCATTACTAAAGAACATTTCAATATTCAAGCATAAAACAGGACGTTGTTTTATACAGAGAGAGAGCACAAGAGAGAAGGTTGGCTAAATTAGCAGAGGGAACAATGTATGTTTAATTGTAAAATGATTAGATGGATTAATTTGGCCTTTGGATTTCATTTGCTCAGAACAAGTGACACACACACACACACAGAGAGACCATCTAACTGAAGTGTGCACAGTTCAACGGCAGCATTAAAGCAGGTTGTG
>NW_015749816.1:0-463 GCF_001515625.1 Sinocyclocheilus rhinocerous
TCTCCTGATAAGACCTGAAGCCTAAAGAGGAAGAGTTAAATATGCCAAACCGCACGCTCTTGCAAAATTGTAACCCAGGCAGCACAATCGCACACAAACACATGTACACACTCACTCTGGCACACGCTGACCTCTGAGTTTCTAGAATGCCCGTGATAAAGGCAAGATAGAATGCGTCTCATAATTTAGACATGAACTGTAAGACATGAAACACTCTTTAAAATCTTCACAAGGTACAGCTTGGAAGTTTGTGCAGTGTTGACAAAAAAAAAAGGTCACTCCTGTTGCCATCTTGTACTAAAAATTGAATAAATCTAACTGAAGAACTCATCTAAGAAGCTGCTTTTTCTTTAAAGTTTTGTGTATTTAATAGTGTGATTTCTGCACCATTAGCAGCTAAAACTCCACACTACAGATTACAGCATCTCAATATTGGTCACACTTCATTTTAAGGTCCAAAAAA
>NW_015749817.1:0-463 GCF_001515625.1 Sinocyclocheilus rhinocerous
CCACCTTTAGGACTGGCTGACTAGAGGAATCTCCTTACAGGTCGGTGGTCCTTTTGAAGCTCTCCTCTCCTGTGAAAGCAAGACTTGCTTTGAAGTTTCCTCAACGTGACATCAACCCAGTATCTCAATTCTCGCACCATGGGTGATCCAGTGAATATTTCAGTGGATATCAGTTGCTACTCTTCACGATATGCTCCAAACATCAAGGTGGAACATCCCTCTGAAGTGAAATGGGGACTTTTAGGATTATTCAAGTCCTTATAGAAAGAGGTTGAAGTTAACTCTAAAGGTCAAGGAACATTCATATCACCCTGGTAGGTTTTCAAGACTCGAGTTACTTTCCCTGGAAATTACTTTTAATATGCTACGATAAGCACAGCCTATTAAATCCCATGGTCACAGCACATAATACGCATTAAAAAGAGAGACAGTAATGAAACGCAGTGTGACATTATTAATTCTT
>NW_015749818.1:0-463 GCF_001515625.1 Sinocyclocheilus rhinocerous
TCAGAATCATTCTGCTTTGTGTCTGCTGGGATTTCCTGATATATAAGGTTCTTAGTAAAAGCGTTCACACAGCGGGATCTAGTGTTCAGAAAAAAGGTTTAAGTTTGATCATCTACTTATGAAAACAGATTCATACACAACGTCATCCTCTTCACAATGATGTTCCGCTTTTATCTCCTGTAAAAACAAAATATAAAAATAATTTAAAAAATGTAAATACAAAAAAAATCTTCATTAATATTTATTTAGTATGGAAGATTATTTATGGAAGCCTGTTTCTGCCACAAAATTTAAAAAAAATCAATGGTAGTTATGACTTTATATCTAACAATTCAGACTTTTCTTTGAGTTCTGAGTTTACCTTGCAATTGTTGTTTTGTTTTGTATTGTTTTTTTCCACCATAAAATAGAGAAAGTAAAAAGGCAATTGCGACTTTGTTTCCTGCAATTGTGAGTTATAAAC
>NW_015749819.1:0-463 GCF_001515625.1 Sinocyclocheilus rhinocerous
TGAATTTTCTAATCTCACCCGACTGTGATCATCTTAACACAAAAAGTTGAAACAAATATTTTGGCATCATGTGTTAAACTGAATCTGAAATCAAGATTAAGCTTACAGGAGAAATAAAAAAAGTTCTCTTTACTGAAGAAAAAAAAAATCATTGTAATTCAACTCTGTGTGGCTGTCTTTCCTCCATGGAACACATTAGGTCACTACTGACTTTCACTACATTTTTCTTTCATCCAATAAAAGTGAATGGTGACTGAGGCGGTTATTCGGAGGCTATTACGTCTCCTTTTTGGGTTCACAAACAAAAAGTAATACAGATGTGGAACAACACAATGCTGACTAAATGATAATACAAATTTTGGTGAACTGTCCCTTTAAGGGCAAGGCTACAAAATGAGTGAAATATTGTTAAAATGGTTTACATGGAAGAAACTTACAGGGACTGACGTCTCTATATCTATTC
>NW_015749820.1:0-463 GCF_001515625.1 Sinocyclocheilus rhinocerous
AAAAAAAACTTCAACCAAAATTGTATAAAATTAATAGACAGACAAATAAATAGAATGTGTGTTATTGGGTCTGAGAAGACTGAAAACAGGTGTATTTCTGTGATATAGCAGAATTAATGTTTGAGTGGTAGTTTGTGTGCATGCACACAGAGAGAGATAAACCCGTATTTTGGAGAGATCTCAACCAAAACAGAGAGAAGGAGGGCTGTTTCAAATCCCATTAGTGTGTAGATTAGGAAGTGCTGAAAATAGAGACTGGACAGTTATCCTGGATTACACCCACACACTCCTCTAGAGCCTCTGTAACTGACGCAACATACACACATCTCTTCTGTCAAATCTATCAGGCATGTTTCTAAAATCAGCATTTAGATTTGCTCAGCTCTCAGCAACAGTTTCATAACACTAGTGACAGATGCTTTATATTAGGGGTGCTCCGATCAGGATTTTTGAGACCGATCAC
>NW_015749821.1:0-463 GCF_001515625.1 Sinocyclocheilus rhinocerous
CTTCGCCCTGAATTTGTCATCATGGACCCAAAGACTGATGGGAAAACAGGTGGGTTTATACGAGTTATGTTTTAGCTGAAATGCCACACGGGTTTAGTTCCTCGTCGGCTTACGTTGTTTCTCATCACAGATGAAGTCTATGGAAACAGCTTCATCCCCTCCGTGATTGACAGCTGCAATTGCTCAGACTCTAGTGACATTGAGCTCAGTGATGACTGGGTTGGAAAGAAATCGCCAAAGATCTCCAGAGGGAGCAAGTCTCCCAAACTTCCCAGGTACTGCATGTTTTGGATTTTAATTGCATGATTAATGGAATAAGACACTGTGTTGCTGTTGATGTGGCTATGCATTAGGGATGTGTGATGTATATCGTCTGCGATAATATCATAATTGTTGTTTTAACGATGTGTGATTTGACATTGAGTATTTTGCAAAAACCATTCAAAACACCCCTACAGAGCGC
>NW_015749822.1:0-463 GCF_001515625.1 Sinocyclocheilus rhinocerous
TCTCAGCATCAGCTAATGAAAACAGCATGCTAGTGTGGCAGAACAGAGCCAGGAAATCAGTCACACCTGAAACAGATCATCATTGCCCAATTTCCTCAGAAAACACTCATTCTCCTGCAGCTGCAGAGCTTGGTTTGTAGATTGTGTCTCATTCTCTCCCACATTAGATCCAAGGACAACTACAAGGTCTTGAATTGTGATCAGTAAATATTTATGTTTATTGTCAGTGGTGTAGAGGTATGAAGCACAGCTCACGCTAAATTAACTTTCAAACCGAGCAGCTATGTGTTGGTCATTAGTGTACAGGCGGCACAGCTGACAGTTAATCCACGAGCAACCTGCTAACCTCCAGACTCTTCTAGAGCTCCACTAGAGCATCATGTGTGCAGACACTATACCATCAAACACACACGACACACAAGTCAAGTCACCTTTATTTATATAGCGCTTTTTACAATACAGA
>NW_015749823.1:0-463 GCF_001515625.1 Sinocyclocheilus rhinocerous
CAATAACACCTTGTTACCTTTGTTGGTGAAGAAGTTACAATCAGACCTGTTTTGATTTACATCCTGTCAGTTTTTCCCAATTTAACCCTTTGGGATATAAAGTAGTTGGTTTAGCCAACTGTTTGGCGCTATTTAGCCTCAGACCATTAATGGTGCATTAGGCCTACAACAACGTGTTTATTACCTTTGTTGATGAAGATGTTACAACCAGACCTGTTCTGATTTACATCCTGTCAGTTTTCCCAAATTTAACCCTTTGTGATATAAAATGATTGGTTTAGCGAACTGTTTGGCGCTATTTGCCCTCAAACCATCGATATCAACACCTCCGTTTTTACGTTACCTTTGCTGACTGAGTCCAAGTTCACCTCTCATCCTGCAGAACAAATGAAGTCATTCGAGTTCAGCAAAAGCCAAGAATCAACCAAAGTTCTGTCAAACGGATTTGACTTATTGCTCGACA
>NW_015749824.1:0-463 GCF_001515625.1 Sinocyclocheilus rhinocerous
GATTAGTTACCAAGGCTGTGCATGTACATACCAGGCAGTGTGTTTGAGCGCGACTGTAACAACTAAAGCATTGTGCGAAATCTCAGCCAGGTGTGTCTCCACCTGCACAGACGTACAAATTGCATAACTCGCATTACCTGAAACATCTCTGACAGGTAAAAAGAGCTTTGATGCTCAGGAAAAACATGAACTTGTCAGTCACGTTGAATGTAAAACAAATGACTTAATGATACCCTTCCATTTAAGAGCAAACATGGCAGGTTTGGTGTGCCAAACAGGTTAGATTGAGTTCTAACGTACTCACATCCAAGCAATTACAAGCCATTAATGTATATGTCTTTCAACAGAAGAGGATCTCAACTGGTGTTCCATTAGAAACCACATTTTACATTAGACATCAAGTAGTCACCCAATACCAGATCCGTTAATTCTGGGTCTTATTTCCTTGCACTTTGAGTAGTTT
>NW_015749825.1:0-463 GCF_001515625.1 Sinocyclocheilus rhinocerous
ACACATCATGGCACAGCGAGAGTTCCAGGCACAGTGTCACATCAGGGCACAGTAATGGTTCCAGACACAGCTACAGGTTAGGTCACACAGTCAGATCCAGGCACAGTGTTGGCTCAGATAACACTTTATTAATAAAAAATGTTTTATTACAATTTAATATTATTAATTTAATTACTTCCGTACCAAGTTGATACTTACATTTATTTTGTGTTTTGTGAACAATTTCAATTCATGTTTTCGGTTGAGCAATGTAGACAGTCACAGAAATTTTGTTTTGTGTGTTATGATGTAAACAGGAGATTCATTGGGCAGTATTATAAGAGTTTTCACTCAGTCAGTGAACATGTGCTATGGCTGAAGTGACAAAAAAACGATTTTTTAATAAAACAACAGGTCCAATGATGGCTCTAGAGACAACAGTGTCAGGTCCAGCAAGGATAACAGCATCAGGTCCAGGCACAGC
>NW_015749826.1:0-462 GCF_001515625.1 Sinocyclocheilus rhinocerous
TAATGTTATTTTTAGCAGCATCATATGACCCCTTTAATATAAAAATTATGTTATATACAACCTCAAACACATACTTGGTGAACTGAAGCATGACAGGAGTTTCCTTGCTTCCACTGGCTTCAGGATATGAAGAAGGTCACTCTCCTGGATATAGTTCATGTCCTCACAGTTCTGGACTCCTAATTCCTTCAGTGCCTCCAGCAAAGGCTCAAGTTGGCTCATTTTTGGAAGAGTAGATTTAATTAAAGAGGTGAGAGCACTCCCTCCATCCATGACACTAAAGAGAGACAAGACAAACAACTAGTCCAAATTGCATTTCCCAAAAGCAGCATAACCCTAAGTTGATCATAGAAATGTAGCCACCAATGGTCTCTTTGATCAACTTAGACTTGTGATGCTTTTGGGAAACACAGCCAGGGTTTCTCAGATCACTGTTCTTTATGCATAACTCAAATAATATGC
>NW_015749827.1:0-463 GCF_001515625.1 Sinocyclocheilus rhinocerous
GTTCTTCTGTTGAACACAGATTCATATAAAAGTGGTCCATATGACTTGTAATGTGTGTTATATTTTCATCAGAAGATTTGAAATTTAAACTGAAGATCTTACCCTCCCACTACAACTCTCAAAAATCATTCATTCTCGGTCTCATTTGGCACATTAGTGAAAAGACATGTGAGGACTATTGGCATTTGGCATTGTTGGCATGTTTTTTTAAGGATTAACCACCTAAATGTTTCATACAAAAATTACCACATGACTTCAGAAGACTTGAAATATTGAGTATGAATCATATGGACCACTTTTATGGTACATTTATTGTGCTTTTTCGTCATCATCATGAGCTTAACATTTTGTAGTATCTGCTTGCTTTTATCATTAAGAACAGTGTGAACATTCTTCTAAATATCATCTTTTGTGTTCCACAGAAGAAAGTCAATTATACGGATACACTTTTAAAACGGAGCAC
>NW_015749828.1:0-464 GCF_001515625.1 Sinocyclocheilus rhinocerous
CTTGTCTTCCAGCATATTAGGTGGCAGTACTAAAATATTGTTTGCTACCTGTCATAAAACGGAGAAGAACAAGTAGAAGAAGAAGACGCAGTGTGTGGCTACTACTGCCACGCATGTCAGAAGATGAGAGACTTCAAAAAAGATGGGTTGTTAAATACCCAAGTCTGCAAGAAGTTGTGTTTAAGAGTACTTTTTTATGTTTTTGTACAATTATGGTTACAATTCTCTCTCTGCCTCCCTACAATCATATTTTGGGTGTGATTCATTGGCCAAAACAATGCAAAATAAAGTTCAAGAGGAATTTGACTGATAGCATAGCATTTTTTTTTCAAAACTTCTATAGATATCACAATAATGTTCTTATTGTGATTATTCAGGTCACAATAATCATGTTGTAAAAATTTGAATCTTTCAATTTGGAAATGCATTTATGATGGCCATCCGAGTGAATAAATCTGAAGACA
>NW_015749829.1:0-464 GCF_001515625.1 Sinocyclocheilus rhinocerous
CGTCGTCGTCGCTCCGCCCACCGTCTCCTCCACCAATCACACTGCGCGGCTCGTGCTCTACTACACAACCGAGTCTAGCGAGCAGCATCAGCGGGCTCGATCCAGATGCTGGAGTTTCATTCACTCAAAGGATCTGCTTAAGGTATGAGATATGCACGCAAATACAGTTTGATCGTCAACAGGTTTTATGTCTAACTGATTTACATTGTTAAAGCAATTATTTTTCTCTGAGGAAAAGGGGGTGTTCAAACAGAATATAAAGTGAGTCGCGGCTCAGGCGCAGTGGAGCTCCATTCACAGCGCAGTCAGTGCGGTGAAGAACTGAAGAGTCGTGCAGTATGGGATTCACTAGTGTTACAGTTACGGTTACTAAGTTACAGTTAGGACTGCATCGTTTCATGCTGATACGTCTTGATTTATGTCTTTTGTCTTATTGAGACCGACTCCCGTCGCTTCTCCAGCTG
>NW_015749830.1:0-464 GCF_001515625.1 Sinocyclocheilus rhinocerous
CATGGGCAGACTGGAAATTAGTTACGGAACGGGTAGGAATACCTAAACATCTCAATACTGGGACAGATAGAGAAAGAGAGCATGGTTTTAGCCATTTTTGTAAATATTCAATGTAATAATATACACAGTAAGTCTTATTTACTGTGACTCTATAAACAGCAAAAAAGTAAGGGGGTGGCCTACACTTTTGTTATCCAATCACAATCGCTCTCTTTTATGTTTGGGCTTGCTGATATCGGGTTGGCTGATGCGTGCGTCTTCAGAGAGCGGCATTTTGAAACGCTTGATACGTACAGCACTTATCTGTGATTTTTTTCACAGTTAAAGCTTTAATGTTAGACTCTTGAAAAAAAAAAGTTCCAAAAATATTGAACAAGAACCATTTTTGGATCCCCAAAGAACCTTTCAGTGAAAAATTCTTAAAGGGGTCATTTGATGTGATTTCAAGTTTTCCTTTCTCTTTG
>NW_015749831.1:0-464 GCF_001515625.1 Sinocyclocheilus rhinocerous
ACATTATGTAGTTTAAACAATTCTTTTAGGGGAGCACATTCATCTAATCATGACAAACACTGTTAAAGCCACCAGCCTAAACTTCACATTTATTTTCTATCTATAAATCTCTGGAGGAATCTGCACTCCATCTCAAAATGTTCTGCCATATATTTCATTTTCGACTACCTCCATTGCGAATCCTGTCTACTTTTTTTGCACAAGACTATTGAAACATACAAATTAAATATATGGCAGAAAATAAAGTTAATATCTAAGTTTTGTAGTGACGGACTGTTAAATAAAAGGCAGGCCAATTGATCAGCTGATATTTGACCATTTTTAGATTATTATTACAATGATTAATGGAAGTGTGTATCTCCCCACTTTTTCAGTTTCAAATTTTACTGATTACTGATTATTTGTGTGTGAATTTTGAATGTGTAAAATACAGTACAATCCAATATAATACGATACATATATCG
>NW_015749832.1:0-464 GCF_001515625.1 Sinocyclocheilus rhinocerous
GAAAATAGTGTTGAAAATAGCAATAGTGCTATGAATTACTGAATGTATGTTCTCTAAACTTTCAAAACATCCATTTTTTTTCTATCTTATGTTTTTTATTGGTTAAATATGAACGTTAAGGGAGCATTCCATTTTATCGTTTTGCTAACCTTATGAGAATGTTACTGTTCAATGTTCTCTGAACGTTCTAAAATTAGTAACTATTAAAAACCGTTAGACGAACATTCAGCTAAAATGTTTAAAAAAAAACATTCCATGAATGATGTATACATAACATTGTTGTGCTAAAGTTTTTAGAACATTATTAAAGACTAGATAACTTTAAACAAACATTCTATTAACGCTACAGGAAGAACGGTTGTTCTTAAATTGCCAGAAAGTTAGCCAAAGTATGCTCTCTGTTGGCTGGGAACTTGGTTTAACGTGACAAGTTTCTAGCATCAGCTTTTCTATATGCTAATTTG
>NW_015749833.1:0-464 GCF_001515625.1 Sinocyclocheilus rhinocerous
AAATGGAATGTGGGAGTGGCTTAAACTGGAAGTTTGTCAAAACTACATGAAAACTACATTTTAAATGTAATTTGTGTTTTGAAAGCAATTGAAAAAATGCTTGTGGATCCCGTGCGCATAATAATAAAACAAATAAACATACTAATAAAATATATAATAATAAAATAATAAAACATCTGCAATCCCTCATTCTTCCTAATTTAATTCATACATGCATCACAAGCATTTCATTCAGTTTACAGTTATTTACTTTACGCACTCATTATTGTGTTGCATTAGATGTTTATCTAAAATATCATGCTATCCCCGGTTACCCAGCAAGCACAAGTAGTGACAGTGTCGTGATTTATTTTTTTCTACTATTAGTTAGAATTTGTTATTCGTTAGTCATTATCTGTGCCTTTCTGAATAAGGTATTCAGCTTAGGGCACATCCCTAATTTATGTACTGTGTATTTTTATGAC
>NW_015749834.1:0-463 GCF_001515625.1 Sinocyclocheilus rhinocerous
CTTCAGGGTCACATGATCTTTCAGAAATCATTCTAATATGCTGATGCGGTGCTTAAGAAAAAAATTGTGCTGCTGAATATTCATTCTTTGATTAATAGAACATAATAAATATCTTTACTGTCACTTTTGATCAATTGCTAAATAAAAGTATTAGATACACAGCATACATATAGGAATGTAACATTGTTGGAACATAATTGGCTGCTTATTGGCTGTGCCCAGTTATAATGAGGATGGATTGCAGTGCTGAGAGAAGCATTTTGTTCTTACTCAGTGTCTGTAACTAATGATTGAAGAAATACCTTTCCTGATCTTAGGTCAGTAGATGGATGCTACATGGTGACAAAGGCAATAAATCACATTCTATCATGTATTTATCAGATTAATGGTCCATTTGATTCCTCCATCTGTAAGAACAGAGGGCTTGTTCAACTTGTAACCCTGTAACACTCTTTCACCCTAC
>NW_015749835.1:0-464 GCF_001515625.1 Sinocyclocheilus rhinocerous
GAGAAGCGCACAGAAGCAGAGTCAAATTAGGGATTGTCCCATATTGGCTCTTGTGCTGCATGAGTGCGCCTGTGTGTGGTTTTCTTTTTTTAAGTGAATATGGGATTTGCTTTAAAGCTGAAAATCATTAGACTAAGCTTTGCATCCTTGAAGGTTTCCGTCACTTCATTAAGGCTGGTGTAGCTTAGTGATTAAAGATTTAGTCTGGTAACCAAAAGGTTGCAGGTTTGAATTCCATAAAGCAAATCTGTAGCTCAATTGGTAGAGAAGAGCAATGAGTCACTTTTAAAGAAAGTCAGTTTAGTCAGCAGCTATTTTTGCAGTATTTCCGAGAAGCTATTTCCAGTTATACAAGTATAGCTCATATCTACTTGAATGGGAAAAAGACAGAAATCTCCTGTGTGAAATGTTATGTTTCAATAAAATCTGACAACAGTGGCATCATAAGCTGCGATTCTATAGCT
>NW_015749836.1:0-464 GCF_001515625.1 Sinocyclocheilus rhinocerous
GCTTTTTTGCAGCTGTGTGAGACAATGACACATTTGCTTAGAATACCTTCAACAATAGCAGAGCACAAAAATTATAGGTTACACAAGTTCACAAGCATTAAAAACAGTCTATGGTAAAAAAAAAAACAACAACACCTTATCAATTCATATAGTTCACTTGGAATTTGCTCCTGTGCAGGTATTTTAAGCAAATAGAAGTGCTGTCATTACACAAACACTTCATAACAGTCAGAGCTCTGGAAGGAAACGTATGCATACGAACTATGAAGCTCAAATACACACATGCAAACACCCTTCACATGATTCAAATGATCTGTCTGAGAAGTAAGCATTGCAGTCTTCTCAAACCAGCTGAGCGGTAGGAAGAATAATCTGACTTTTATCAGAGTTTCGCTAAAATGCGAGGCAAAAAAAAAAGTTTAATTCCCAAAACATAATATACAGTAGAGGCAAATTACCCAGGA
>NW_015749837.1:0-464 GCF_001515625.1 Sinocyclocheilus rhinocerous
TGATTATATTAAAAATAACTGTGTTTTTCAGTGAACGGTGATCGTGTGATGGCAGATCTGAGATTCATTGTCTTTCCTTCTGAATGTTTATTTGCTGCATCTCTGCTGATTTCTGGATTCTCAGGATCCAGTGAGTATAAACCATTTCAAACCATTAGATCACATTTACATCAAAATCAGCTGCATGTCTTCGTGTGTTTTCTTGTCATTTCTTCACATTTCTCAGTATATAATGATTGTTCCTTCAGTGCTGTGTGTCTCTGTTTGTGTTGATTTGCTGTGAAGCTGCTGTTTGACAGCGAGTGTTTAATAACTGAGAGATTCTTACCTTACCTTATTCATCTCACACTCTAATAATCTAATAATAACCTGCCCTTTACTCTGTCATAACACTTAAAAATGCCCCTTAAGACTGAGATTCACTCACTCGGTCACCATTACAGTCATTCAGAGAGATTCAAGTG
>NW_015749838.1:0-464 GCF_001515625.1 Sinocyclocheilus rhinocerous
GTTTTGTTCCCAACAGTCTGATCCACTGATACTGTCCCATTGAACAAATCAGATGTTCTTGCTCCAATACTCTCTAGCTAAAGGAATGATGAAAATTACTATGATTAATTACACTCTCAGAGTAATAAATGTATTGTGGGCAATAAGGGACATCTTGACAAACCTGAACTGGTTCGTTTGTGTAATCTCCAGTTGACAATGTAAGTGAAGCAAACGCGTCCATTAACTGGTTAGATGTGGTCTTATCATTGGGTGATAAAAATTTTCCCCCTGTTTTTAAACATGGCACATTTTTGCATTGAATAATAAACTGGCGCTTATATGATATACACTGAGACAGATACAGTAAGTTATTAATTGTGCTGATATCACTTACCAGTTTTGTTTGCCATTTCTGTCAGTGCATGAGCTGCACTGTTACTAAAAGCTAGTGTGTGTATAATGGCACCACTTTGTATTGCAGA
>NW_015749839.1:0-464 GCF_001515625.1 Sinocyclocheilus rhinocerous
AACCGTTTTTTGCGTCTGTGAGTCGTTCATTGTGTCTGTCACGTGACAAATGAACAAAAGACTCAGGAGGTGGACTAATTATTTGTGATTATCATAATTTATCTTTGGCTTCATTATAATGGTTTTCTAATTTGGAACTTGATTAAATATTGTATGTGAACATGTATGGGGAATTTGGGCTAATAAAAATAAAACATTTAACTACGTTAAAATTAATGAAATGACTCGTTCATTTTACTGAAACGATCCGAATATCACTGCAGGGTTTGTATCAGTGCAATTAAATCAGTTGATTAAATGATTCAATGACTTGTTCATAAAGAAGGTTGCTTGTTTTGTTCTCGAATGAATGCAGGGTTGTAGAACGAATCGTTTGAGTCAATGATTCAATGAATTACTTGTTTTGTTCCTGATTCTGAGTCTGATTTCTCAGAAATCAGACCATTTGAGTGAATGATGTGAGT
>NW_015749840.1:0-464 GCF_001515625.1 Sinocyclocheilus rhinocerous
TGTGTGTGTTTACATATATTATTATTATAGTAAACAGCTACTTTCTAATGATCATCAATGAAGAAAGATGCTTGTATTATGGCATCTAACAGCAGGAGCTAACAGGGCCATGCTAATAAGCCCAACCCTGACCCCTTGGTCATGGCAATGTATATAAAAATACAGTATATACAAACATCATATTGAGATCAGATGTTTAATGGTTTCTGAGGCCTTGGAGATTGCATGAAAACTAGCAGAGTGCTATTCTAATGATTAATTGTGGGCAGGTGGGGTCTTAGTGGCACTGTGGTGTTGCGTCTGCCTGTTTATTCACCCTCTGCGTTCAACCAACCTCATCCTCTCCAGCACGTCATTCGTTAAATTTACAGCCGTCCAAAGAGCAGGTATGCTAATGAGATTTATCCACAGGCTCTTTGGAGGAAACTCCCACATGGTTCATCTTTAGTTTTAATCCGCCTGAC
>NW_015749841.1:0-464 GCF_001515625.1 Sinocyclocheilus rhinocerous
AATACAACGTATATATTTTTTCTGCAATTATACATTTTATGTATGAATGGCACAGTCATTACACTTGTAATGTTCCGAAGAGAGGTATAGAAAACACCATAAGAGCAAATGATCTGTTTTTATTTGTTTAAGGCCTCATTACATCCCGTGTTGAGGATATTAGGGACAATAATACATTTCAGTCTGCTTCAGACTGATTTAGACACCAGCCACTGTATCCTGGCAACAGTCTCTGTGTGTGTGTGTGTGAGACCGGCTCAATTCTCTCTATGGAGTCTCTAATGAGATGGCCATTGTTTGTAAGTGACATGATGTCCAGTCATGTGACATTTTAGCCAATGTCTTAATTTCCTGCTCTATATAACCTGTAAGGGAGTGTCGGTTACATTTTACTAGTCTGTGTTAAAGTATAAATTGTGAGAAAACAATAAGCTATGCAGAATTCGGTGTTATGGCATTGTTGG
>NW_015749842.1:0-464 GCF_001515625.1 Sinocyclocheilus rhinocerous
GACATGTCTGGTACAAACAGTGCCTTCAAGTGATGACATTAGAAAACAGCAAAATACTCAGTCAACATAAATAAATTAGAATGGGAATAAAGATACAAGAAAATAAATAGATACACAACTAAACTGACAGAGTAGTTGTTAAAAATGGATAAATATGTGATATGTGAAATTCAGTGAAATGAGCCATTGTGCTTATCATAAGGTAGCCACAAATCATATTTTTGTGGGACATAAAAAAAGTCTTGCATACTAGGAAAAAGTCTCAAAATAACTTTTTATGTACCACAGAAGAAAGAAAATCATAAAGGTTTGGAACAACACGAAGATGAGCAATTGATTACTCAGTGATTACTTAGTTATGAAGTTCTTGATTTTGGTCAACTATCCCTTTAAGTAAAATACAAGACTATAAGCATCAAAATATACTTAAAGGGGTCATAGGATGCCCATTTTCCACAAGTTGA
>NW_015749843.1:0-463 GCF_001515625.1 Sinocyclocheilus rhinocerous
TAGAATGATGTACTGATGTAATAGATCAATGTAAAAGTTTTTCCTTTGTGTTTATAAGAACTTTTTCATATACACGACAACATTGTCAAAATGATCCCCATTCACACGGATCCATGAAAATAACTAAAAACACTGTATTATGCATGCCAGGCCAGTAGCTGGCAATGTTATTTTGAAAAAGAAAAACTGTGCCTGTGTACATACCTATAAACTGACATTTTCACAAATTTACATTTTTGTAGTTTACACAGGGATGATAACAGTATGTTTTCAAAAACTTGCACTTTGAAACCTCTTTGAGTTTTCAGGCCCCCAAAACGCTGTTGTTGTGTAAATGAACGGCCAAAACTTATAAAGTGTTTTCCATTTTTAGTTGAAAACTGTCTTGTGTAAATGCCCCCTATAGTGAACTATAACTTGAGTCTTAAAGGGATAGTTCACCCAAAAATGAAAATTTGATGTT
>NW_015749844.1:0-464 GCF_001515625.1 Sinocyclocheilus rhinocerous
TGAGTCTGCAGACGGTGAGATCAGTTTTTCACTTCCTACTCTTATTGAATGCAATAGTATGTCAGACAACAGAGACGAAATACCAACTGCTGTTGCCACCCTGCATCATAGCCATTTAAAAGTAATAGCAGACAAGGTACCACCCATTGATCCAAATGCTGAAATACTGCTCCTGCTGGGAAGAGACATAATAAGTGCGCATAAAGTCCGCAGACAACTCAACGGTCCTCATGATGCGCCGTATGCCCAAAAATTGGACCTTGGTTGGGTCATTGTGGGAAATGTGTGCCTCGGGAAGTGTCACAAGCCCTCTCCGGTGAACTGCATGAGAACACACATCTTAGAGAATGGCAGACCAAGCTACTTCAGTCCATGCAATAATCACATTGTACTGAAGGAGATGTTTAATGAGAAAACCTAGTTACAAAAACCATCAGGCCTATCCAGCTGCAGACTTCACTCAG
>NW_015749845.1:0-464 GCF_001515625.1 Sinocyclocheilus rhinocerous
CACAATGCTTGACCTCATTTAGCAGATATTTAATGAAAGCAAGACGGTTCGTAAGTCTTCAGTAAGAACCTTCATGAATTGTATTCATCCTTCTTTGTTGTTTTAAAGAGTTTCCAGCAAGAAAATGATCATGTATATTTTATGGACATTGCTGTTTTTCCATGTGTCAGCACAGCGTTGGACTCTGTTTGGTTAGTAGCCTATATACCACTGTTTTAAAATTATGTAATGTCATTTGCATTTGCACTTTCTTTATAAATATTACACAAAAAATGCATGTGTCTACAAATATAAGACTATAGTACTACTTTAGGGGTTGGAGCTGAAGTCTGCAGGAATGTGGATCTCCAGGACCGACATTGGCCAGTCCTGGAGAGCCACAGTCCTACAGACTTCAGTGCCAACCATAATCAAACATACCTAAAAAAGCTAATAAAGGACTAAGGGTTACCAAAAAGCAACAG
>NW_015749846.1:0-464 GCF_001515625.1 Sinocyclocheilus rhinocerous
TGCCCAGCTTTAACAACAGTGCAGTGAAGCTTAAACACCAAATGCCTAATTTTTAAGGTCAGGGTTTTTAACACGTACATTATTGTTTATCAGCATCCATAAAATGAGTTTTCTTCGAACTTCAAACGATATACCAAGTAACAAAGTCATGCTTAGATCCTGTGGATGATTTTGCATTTTACAGTTTCAGACATGTGATGTGGTGCATGAATGGTGGCACAGAAACTCAAACACACAGGAAGTCATAGACAGAGGGGCAGGGAGCTGACTTCCATTGCTTTGAAAGAAACTATTGTATTGCTAATGCAGCTAACCACGAACTGCTAAAACTACTCTAAACGTAACAATGAGGATCACACGCACAACAGATTCGAGCTGAAACACGCACTTCTTATATTGCTTGATAAAGCTTTAATTTCTCTGTAATGACACAGTTTCCAGCTGTGGATTACGCATTCAGCATC
>NW_015749847.1:0-464 GCF_001515625.1 Sinocyclocheilus rhinocerous
AATGTAACCAAATACAACAGAAGAGCAAGATATTTGAATAGAATATAACATTTGAATTGAATAGAACCAAATACAACAGAACAGAATCCAACAGAAAAGAACATATTTAAACTGAATAGAAAAAAATAGAGCAGAACAAGATATTTGAATAGAATATAACAGACTACAGAGTATAAGAACATTTGAACTGAATAGAACCAAATATAACAGAATACAACACTTTTGAATAGAATAGAACAAAATACAACAGAAAAGATCAACATATTTAAACTGAATAGAACAGAATAAAATGAAATAGAACGCAACAGAAAATAACAATTTGAATAGACTAGAATGGAATACAATAGAAAAAAAACAACATGTCTGAATAGAATAGTACAGAACATATTTGAGTAGAATGAAACAGAACAAATCAAAAAGACAGAACAGAACCAAATGCAATGGAATCAAACAAAAAAAAAAAA
>NW_015749848.1:0-464 GCF_001515625.1 Sinocyclocheilus rhinocerous
GTGAAATTTTCAAATCGCGGTATACCTTGAAACCGGTAACCGGCCCATGCCTACATAGTACATATAAACAAATCTCGCAAAAATTCAAAACATAGAATGAAAAAAAAATCAAAATGTTTATTTTAAAGCGCATTAATGGAATAAAGCTGCTGTCAACTGTGATTGGTTGGGGCAAAAATTGGGCTAGTTTTCATTCGTTTTGGGTGGGTTTTGAGTTTGCTTTGTGGTGGAAATTTTTCTGGGACCTGGCAACCCTGGTCAAATATCAGAATCTCTGGTGTCAGATTTCACTGATGTTCCTCTCATATCATGAGATGTGTGTGGATTCTATGAAACGATGGCCTGATGTGTGCAGGTTCTGCTTGTGTTCTCTAATGGACTCGTTAGCTTTCCTTCCGACGATCATTCGCAGTTCGTGACCTGTGACGTCATTGTGCAGTGAACCGCGGTAATCAACTCAATTG
>NW_015749849.1:0-464 GCF_001515625.1 Sinocyclocheilus rhinocerous
AAGTTATTTATGCAATTGTAATTATGTACATCTAAATACTGCTTTAGATGCAGATTCTGTGCTACTTCTGCAGTGCAAAAATGGGTTTTGTTGATACTGATTTCATTCGATTGGTAACAGCTTATAGTGTCTTACTATTCTGAATGAATTTGATTAAATGTAAGAATTTGCCATAAAACAGGATGTATACTTTAAATAGGGAAAGACAGAATGCTTTTATTTAGGTAAAATGGCCATGGAAATCTTTTTAAGTGTGCATTAAGGTGTAATATATGCCAGTGCCACATCTGAGCTTCACATGACTGTGCCGTTTTGAAAAGTATTTTGATTATACGACTGGTGCACCGTTAAAACTGTGCAGCGCTAACTTGTGCTGATGTGTTTGTAAAGTGATAAAGGTAATAAAATGTCATATCTACTTTTCTCAGAGGCCAACAGCAAAGGAACTCCTGAAGCACAAATTC
>NW_015749850.1:0-464 GCF_001515625.1 Sinocyclocheilus rhinocerous
ACAACTTGTAAAAGTGCATGTAGCATTATATGACCCCTTTAACTTGCCGGTCAATTCAGACGTAAAGGTGGAGAACTCAAACAGAAAGTCTTGAAATGAAAGGTCCGAGTGTGATTTTGTTCCTCTGTCACCAGGAAATTGTATAACCTCATAATCCATCACGTCTGTTGGAGTTAAAGTTGGGTGGGGTGTGGATGAACAGGAAAGTCTCTATTTTCTCAACAAGAAGCCGTACTTTGCTATCATTATTGTGAGTCCTGTCTCATGAGAAGACGATGTGTCTTTCTCTTTCTCTTTTAACAATGGCAGCGAGGCGATTTGTAACTCAAGCCGTGTCTTTAACTCTGTGCTTCAAAGAGTTTGTGGGAAGAGCTTTTCTTTGCAGTGACCTCCAGCACTGGATAAAACATGGGCTTCATAAAAGAAACCGAGTCCTTCGGTCACACATTCCGGCTGTTCGGAAA
>NW_015749851.1:0-464 GCF_001515625.1 Sinocyclocheilus rhinocerous
TAGCCTACAGCAAAACTGACTTATAGCACCGATGATAATAGCACCTTTAATTTTTCAACCTCACATAAAAATTATTAATGGAACAAAGACACATTTTTGCTGTAATAATAACTAAGAATTTTTTTAAGTTGTTTCTTAAATATGAACCAATATGCGATCATACATTATTAACGTCTTACTGTCATTATTAGCATTTCATGGATTCAGTCTTACATGTATTATGTAGCTTATTGTGAATATAAACCATTTATTTTTTTTAGATGCTAGGCTGCAGCCTATACAACTATCTCACGTTTTGAAATTAACTTTCTAAAAATACATTTTAAATTATTTTTCTAATGTTTTTTAAGGATGTTATAATGTTATATTATAAAGTTTTGTTTTATTTCGTTATTTTATCTCCGTTTACAAAACAAAAAATAATTCCAGTCAGTTTGCAAACTGTCCCTTTGCGCCACCTGGCG
>NW_015749852.1:0-464 GCF_001515625.1 Sinocyclocheilus rhinocerous
ACAAACACCAACAACACTCTTTGTATCAATAATAGAGACAAAAATGTATACGTCATTAGACGTAACACCCCCACCAATAAACTTTTTGCTATATTCCCCTTTTTGTACCTTTATCGTTCCTCGCACACTACCCTAGATAGGGCATCAGCAACCACGTTATCAGTGCCTTTCTGATGACTAATATCCAGATTGTACTCTTGTACAATTAAAGCCCATCGCATCAATCGTTGGTTGGCATTACGCATACGGGATAGAAATGTTAGAGGGTTGTGGTCAGTAAATACAATAATGGGCACACTACTACCTCCCACATAAACTTCAAAGTGCTGGAGCGCTAGCACTAAAGCCAGAGCTTCTTTCTCAATTGTGCTGTAATTACTTTGGCACTTTGTGAACTTTTTGGAGAAATAGCACACGGGATGATCAATACCCATATTGTCCTCTTGTAGCAATACGGCTCCTGC
>NW_015749853.1:0-464 GCF_001515625.1 Sinocyclocheilus rhinocerous
AGTGCATAATGGTGAGTAAATGATGACAGATTTTTCATTTTAATCAACTATCGCTATATAGTTCATCTATATGTTTTAATATATAGTTATATTAATTTCATCAACTATCACTATAGATAAGTTTTATCTCAATATAAACACAGATTAGAAAACATATGCCATATCTAATTTGACACATCTGTGAGGAAAAACCAAAGGGAATTTTGCATCGCTCAGGGGACTTTTTTAATACATAAAATCAGATGCAAATGAGTTTATAGTTGACATACAGTATAAATATAGAGCTATAAAATGAAATGTGGAGCAGCTAAGACCATTTATCAATCAAGTTTATACAGATATCTATATTTCTAAGCTACAGACAAATTTGAGCACAGACTGAGACATTGTTGAGATATCTTCTGAAACTCCCAGATACATGTGTGAGATTCTCCATGAGACTCTCTGATTTAATGTAGGAGGAG
>NW_015749854.1:0-464 GCF_001515625.1 Sinocyclocheilus rhinocerous
GTGCATTTGAATGTCTAATGGATCACTTGGCAACTGTGATTAATTGCTGCTCAGCACAACTAAGACATCCTTCTCTCTCTCTCTCTCTCTCTCTGAGGTTATTCTGACTATAACACAGCATTCAGATCAGCATCAGAGGCATGTTAGTCATCTCTTACTCATCTTTTCACAAAATTATACTTCCTGAACACCTACATGCATAAGAAATAAAAACCACACAGTCTTTCTTTAATATCTCAATGACAGAAAATGCCCTGTAATCTCACGTTTCTCCTCTTACTGCAAACTGTAAAAAATCACTAAATAGGTAAAAAAGAGGAAAAGAAAAAAAGCTTTAATTGCCAGAATCATAAAAATACAGTAACAACATTTTAAGTTCTACAGACTGAAATTAAATTTGCAGTAAACAAAAAAAAACCTTGAAATTTACTTGAATAGTGAAATAATGTTAAACAAATAAATAC
>NW_015749855.1:0-464 GCF_001515625.1 Sinocyclocheilus rhinocerous
GTATGGTTTTGAAAAATATAGATTATATAGATTTGAAAAATAAAGATAAGGTTGAAAAGCTTTCTGTCATTGCCCCAGTTGCTTATAATATTCACAATGGTTTCAAAGTTTGTTATTCCAATTTTGGTCTCATCAACATCATCTTAAAATTGCCTCACTCCACCTAAATTCATCAGAGAGCAGATTTGTTTAATGTTTAATGACATATTTGTTTTATCAGCTTCTCAGCACGTCGCTTGGGTGTTTTCATCACATTAGGTGCTACACCAAACTGCCCTAATTAATTTTGCAAGGCGGCTATGCTCATTTGAGTTCTATCACTATTGCTTATCCTGTGCATTATGCATTTGTCAACCAATGTAAATAAAGTCTGCAGTGAAGCATGGGTACAAATGGCCACCTCAGCTCAAACATTTGAGTCATAATTTTGACTTCTGCATCACGTTTTATCACTCAGCAAACTC
>NW_015749856.1:0-464 GCF_001515625.1 Sinocyclocheilus rhinocerous
AGTTTTGTCACACATAGTGGCTCCACTTTGACCAAAATGTACAGTGCTGCCAACCTTTGAGGTCAGTAAGAATTTTTTACGTTTTTGATGGAAGTCTGAATAAATATGATGTATAATATATGTAATAAATATGAACAGTAATATAATGAAATATTATTAAAATTATAAAATAAATTTTCTATTTGAATGTATTTAAATGTAATTTATTTCTGCAAAGCTTAATTTTCAGCAGCCATTATTCCAGTCTTCAGTGCCACATGATCCTTCAGAAATCAGTCAAATATACTTATTTGGTGCTCAAGAAACATTTCTTTTATATTATTAATGTTGAAAACTGTTGTGCTGCTTTATATTTAGTGTAAACCGTGATGCACTGTTTTCAGGATTCTTTGATGAATAGAAAGTTCAATGCATCCTTGCTGAATAGAAGTATTAATTTCTTTAAAAAAAAAATTTACTGACCC
>NW_015749857.1:0-461 GCF_001515625.1 Sinocyclocheilus rhinocerous
TAGTATATTATTATTATTATTATTATTATTATTATTATACAACTATGCCACATAAAGCCATTATCTTTTACAGTTCATTTGCACACATATTTATTTTTTTTCTTTTATCATCTTCAGCGTATTTTATCCTGCAGTTTGAGCGTGTATCTCTAGTCGAGTTAAAGATGCATGCTGACTAGTGTAATCTTGGCTTTTATTTCCCCATCATTATCTGATGCCAACTTAACAAATGGATAATTGTCAGTATGGTTGCCCTCATTGCTGTCTAATATCCTTTGTCTCTGTCCAGCTTGTTTGGACTCCAGACCTCCCGGACTTGTCCGCCCAGGCGCCGGGGACAGACGCTCAGCAGATGAACAGCCGAGAGAAGTGTGCCTTTTGCGAGGATGATGTACCCCCAAATCACATGTATAGCCACCTCAATTCACACTTCAAGAACAAAGCTGGCGATTGACACACGC
>NW_015749858.1:0-464 GCF_001515625.1 Sinocyclocheilus rhinocerous
ACTATTATCTAATATGTATTTATTTATTTATTTATTTATTTTTATTATTATTATTTATTTATTTATTTTGTCCATGCAATGAAAGTCAGTGGGGCCCAGAAAAAAATGCACAGGATGAAAAGGGGTTTGCTGGTCTTAGTTGGTCTCCAGACTAGCCAAGCTGAATTGGTTAGCCAGCTGGCTGGTCTCCCAGTCTGAGCAGCTGAAACATGACCAAAACCTCTTTAAAACCATTAAAAGAGACCAACTTGGCCAGGCTAAGAGGCTGTGATTTTTATTTGTGGATTTACAATGAAATATCCTATTCCACTTTTCCTCAAACTGGTTCCCTAGAGTGCAATGAACAAACATCGTATCTGTCAAACAGGAAATATAAAACCTGCATTGCTTCGGGGGAAATGTTTTTGTGGTTAATTCGATGAAACGTAAGTGAACAGTGCTAAAAAAAACAAAAAAAACAAAAC
>NW_015749859.1:0-464 GCF_001515625.1 Sinocyclocheilus rhinocerous
ACCGAGCCGAGTCGTACCACGCAGTGGAAAAGCGCCATTAGTCAGTTAGCGGTAGTGTGGTTCAATTGAAGCGTGTGCCTGGCTCTAATTATACATAAAAGGTGGACTGTGAGCTGCATCTCTGATTGAGGCTTAGTGGAGCACTTCATGCAGCACTTGGAGAAAAATCCCCTCGCGGATGAGAGCGAGCCAGATGCTTGCTGCTTGTGTGAAATTCCTGACGACATTAGAGACTTTCATGTGCTACTTTTTCACTTGGGTTTATTAGCAAAGCAGACCTGATTAAGGACAAGATAAGTAATGGAGAACAAAAGTGAAGGTGCCACACTTTCATGTCCATCTGTCGCACCACCATACAAAGAACCCGGAGAGATTAATCTACCTAGCTGCTCTTTGTCTTGTCAGCCATCTCCAGGAATACTTAAATAACACTGATTTAATGTTTAAACAATGATTTAAACTGT
>NW_015749860.1:0-464 GCF_001515625.1 Sinocyclocheilus rhinocerous
GGCGTTCCTATGTGGTTTCTATTGGTGTTCTAAAGTAGGTGGTTGCTAGGGCGTTGGAAAATAAGCATGTTCCGGTTGGTTGATCATAGATATTTAGTACAGTATATCTATTCTCAATAAGTCATGGAACTTAAAGTACCATTCATTACAACTAGCTGATATTATAGTTAAACAGTAAAACAGTGTGAATAAGTCATACTGTATATGTGATTGCGTGCGTGGGCACTCGTGTAAATCACTACAGATCTTCTGAGCGTGTATGTGCGTGTTTGTGTCCACTCTTCACTCACTGACTGTGACTGTGAATCTAGTCCTTTGAGACGTCGCTGTCTGCAGCTCTACAGACACTTCATGTCACAGCAAGGGGGCCGCATCAGCTGCCATTAGCTCCACTGTCACTGTGAAGATACCAAGAGCACGCAGGTGTATCTGGAGGTGACTCGGCTTCCCACAAACACCACCTG
>NW_015749861.1:0-464 GCF_001515625.1 Sinocyclocheilus rhinocerous
ACTCCAGGGGGCCAACCAATGGCGGCGGAGCAGGTGGCGGAGGAGCCCGAGGCAGAGTCGGAGAGCCGATGGGCCAGGGACGAAGAGGATCTGGAGGGCCAAGGTGGAACTAAAGGCCCCGGCGACCGACGTGGAGGTGGGGATCCGAAAGGCCGCGGTGGAGCCGGAGCGACAGAGTACCACGCTCTCACTGTCCGCGGCTTTCTCCCTCGCGGCAGGGGTTGTAGCCAGCTCTCGAACCTGGTCTGACGATCCGAGAGGCTCTGGCTCCGTGGCGATCCTCAGCTCTGTCGCTCTCCTTGGCGATGGCTCGTCGGTCGCGATGGGCTCGGGCTCTCCGTGATCAGTGGGCTGGGCTCTGGGTCTGGGCTGTGCTCTGGATCGGGGATAGACGCTTTCCAGACACCAGATAATGGCATACCTCCAGCTCAGTCCAGAGGTGTCTGGGAGGTCGACGGGACGAT
>NW_015749862.1:0-464 GCF_001515625.1 Sinocyclocheilus rhinocerous
TTTAGACTTGTATTTGCGTTTGTAATTTGTTATTTGTTTTCAGAATTGTGATTTGTGTTGCACTTCTCGGCCACCGTATTAACACCTTTTATTTCTCGCTTGCAGTGGTTTAAACACCGGAACGAGTGTTCCAGAAGTTTCCTAGCAACCGCAGACGCTGAGCTGTCACTGTCTGTGGAAATACTCGAGCTTTCCAGCGATAAAAGTGCAACAGCTGTAATGGACGTATTATCCGAAACGAAGTCTACACCGCTTTCCACGCTGTCAGTATTCAGCTTTATACCGCCCCGAAGGACAGAGCCCAAAGAAATGCGGTATTTCAATTGCAGCCCTAAGGTAAAAGGCGCTGCTCATTCAAGTCTTCCTGCAGCCACTACGTTTATCATTTACAACTCATCTTTTGATAATCAAAATTACACTGTTTCTAGTGAAAAATAGTTTCTTCATGCCTTAAAATGGCTTGA
>NW_015749863.1:0-462 GCF_001515625.1 Sinocyclocheilus rhinocerous
CCAATTATTGTCAATCTGTAATTTATTTATGACATAATACTAAATATGTAATTATATATAATGGATACTATCTAATCTATTTATGCTATATATATATATATATATATATATATGTCCACCTTTTATAATGTGAGAAATATCTGAATTGTGCATTATCTCAATATGCCTTGATATATGGATTTAGATCCCTACAGATCTGTCACTCCCAAGGGGAAAAGCAAACCTTTTTAAAGAGTCCTGTTGTTAAGACTGATTTGATTTCATTCTCTCCATTGTTAATTACCTGTGTAAATCAGCACAAAGCAGATTTCTCCAACCTTAATTAGATTGCTGTTCCAGAAAAGCACATTTGTTTGTGTAGACTACACATAGCTTCATCACATACTGTACTGAAACACTACACGCAACAGCTGGAAAAGATATTTAATTCAGTATCTACTCACACTTAATCTTGGGATATAT
>NW_015749864.1:0-463 GCF_001515625.1 Sinocyclocheilus rhinocerous
TGTGTGTGTGTGTGTGTGTGTGTCTGTGTGTGTGTGTGTGTGATGTAAAAGAGGAAAGCAGGCATTTGGACCAAAGCACTGATGCAAGGGAGGGGGAGACTCAAAATGTTTCTAAACTTTTAACGCATTTTTGCCCCATTTGTTTTGTTTTACTACTTACACAATTATTTAAAGTATAAAACCTTGTTATTTACAATACACAACATGGTTTTTAATCATACCCCTCGGTATTTCTGTCTATGACGGGAGACAGTGAGTGTTTCGGTCTGCTGGTGGTGTAGTGGTCCCTGGAGAAGTCCATACACTCTGAATTTATGCCCCCAGTTTTTTTCAAAGCAGTCCAGTAAATGATGAACGCCATGTGTTATTAACAGTGACATGTAAGACTAGTCTTGCATATTTAGTTCACCCCAAAATCAGTAGTATTTGCAAATTGTCACTTAACTTCGACTGCCTGACTTCA
>NW_015749865.1:0-464 GCF_001515625.1 Sinocyclocheilus rhinocerous
ACGACAGCCCTCCTTCAATCCTGAGCCACGCACACCAGAGCCGTACGTCACAATGTCAGGCTTCACCCTGCCATAGCCACCTGGCAGCTCCTGATCAACAGGTAGCACAGAAGGCAAAACGATGATTAAACTGAGCCGACAAGACAGACTGACAGATATTGTGACGAGTGGGAAAGAGAGCAGCACGTTACCTCAGTGGACATTAAATCTAAATTCAGCAGTCATACATGGCCAGCAAGAGTGCACTTCTTTATAATGGCCACTGGGATGTTGGTAAGTTCGATAATAAACTGATTCACAACTCAGAATCAAATTTTTGTTTGCATCATTGCCCAAATTTTTTTAATGAAATCCAAAAATATATTTAGGTAAACATTGTTGTTTATTATTTCAATGGTGTATCTAAATAAAACATGCCTTGATTATTTTACCTAAACTGCAATTTAATTTTAATTATTTTTTTT
>NW_015749866.1:0-464 GCF_001515625.1 Sinocyclocheilus rhinocerous
ACGCCCCCCACGCCGCTTCACTCCGGCCCACCCAGCAGCTCTTTCTTGTGGGATGAACACAGTCTTCCCCCTGTGCACCAGCCCTGCCTGATTGAAGGCCCATTGAAGAGCCCTCGCTTCCCTCATTTCTATGAGCAGACGGCCCCACCCTCCACCAGCGGCTACGACACTGCCATCGGCCTTCCGCTGCGCCTTGAACGCTCTCCTTCCTCATCCTCTTCGTCTTCACATGTGCCACCCAGCCTGGACACGCACACACACTCACATGTGCACTCCCATACACACTCACACATGTACCCCTTGAACATGGGTAAGCCGGGAGGCCTGGCGTTCCGCTCTCTGGGCATGGGCCCGTGCCCTCCGCTTCTGGGAGAGAGTTTGCCATCGCCGCCCAGTCGCACCAGCTCCGGAGAGGGTACCTGTGCTGTGTGTGGAGACAATGCGGCCTGTCAGCACTACGGTGT
>NW_015749867.1:0-464 GCF_001515625.1 Sinocyclocheilus rhinocerous
ATACAGTTTTTATTCACTTTTATTTCAGTTTTAGTTATTTTACTAAAAGATCAACTAAATGAAAATGAGAATCGTTGCCTTGGCAACCAGCTTAAATAAAATAGATTTTTTTATTATTTTATTTTATTTTTATATTTTTGGAATTTTATATTTTTTTATTTTAACAATGAAATTTTTAATAGTTTTAGTAAACTACAGTAACCCTGCTATACAATTCATTGAAGTAGTGTTATCAGGACTATTTTAAACTGTATTATTCTTGCATGAAGCCTCAATCCTCTTAACTCACCCGTCACAATAACGCGAAACTCAGATCTGCGCGACGGGGGCCCAAACCTTCCCCGCGGTCCTCCTCCTCCTCCTGCAGGTCCACTAAATTTGGATCCGGAAGATCGTGGATATTCCACACGCAGCTTACAGTCTCCAAATCCATATCCATTCCTTCCAAAGACGGCGTCCTCCGC
>NW_015749868.1:0-464 GCF_001515625.1 Sinocyclocheilus rhinocerous
AAGGATCAACATGATCATAACTTTGCTGAAAACCCTGCTGTACACATTCTACTACTTTTATATTGTTAGTAATATTTTAAGATGAACACTTAAGACTGAAGCGAGTTTATACTTGATTATCCACACATTAAAAATCGTGTCAAAATGTGAGTATCAGAGTGTGATACATCAGAAATGTGAGTGATACATCAGGCTTTTGAGGAACATTTATTTGTCCATCTCTTGATCATCATTGTATTGCATTGCTTTATATTTTTGGCCCCACAATAAAAACTGCAGAGATTTGATCATAAAACTAAGCATATCATCTTACAAAGACATATTATTGGGAGATATAGAGAGACAACTGATATTTATATGGATTTTATGTAAGTAGTCTGCTATACTGTTATAAAGAGCTCATTAAATTACAAGCTATCAGAATGTGTTTATGCGGTTTAAGGTTAAAAAAACACATTATTTTC
>NW_015749869.1:0-464 GCF_001515625.1 Sinocyclocheilus rhinocerous
ATCACAGCCTGGCCTGACATCGTTTGAATTAATCTGTCAACTGGCTTGATGACACGGCCAAAGCGAGATCTGATCTCTCTGGTGGAACTAGCGTCAACTGGCGTATAAGTAGTCAGAGTCACACCGGAGGACTGTGAGTGTGCTCGAGCAGATGTAACAGTGCTTGAAGATTCTATGCTTCTTGAATCTGAACGGCATTCATCTTCAGTGACAGTCACATCAGCTATTACTTCATCTGACGTCACAGATATACTTCCAAAAGACGTTGCTGGAGCAGCTTGTAGTGTCCGGTTAACTATAACATCACCTGAGACTACAGTTGAAGTAGATTCTGGACTCTCATCAGGCAAATGAGTAACCCAACTCAATGTTCTGTCAGTATCGTCATCCAAATGACTGGTCAGAGGAACTGTCTCACAGGCAATGTCATCATCCATGTGTCTAGGCAAGGCTTCACTCAACAT
>NW_015749870.1:0-464 GCF_001515625.1 Sinocyclocheilus rhinocerous
CACACAAAAAGGGATCTGGGAAGACTAAGTTGGCATCTGTGAGAGCAGTTTTCTTAGACTGACAAATAATTGACCAACAATCTGCAGCCTTGTAATGTGTGAATGAACCATTCACACATTTCATAGAACATATACAGTACATACACATCAATTAAGTGACTTAATTGGAGCCCTCACAGATAAGTGGAGCAGTATCACATGGGATAAAGTCATCGCTTCATCGTCATCAGTGTTCCTCTGCCTGTGAAAACTGATCTCAGATCAGGCATAAATATCACTCACATAAGTATGTATTTTTTGGGACTGCCACTTGATTTTATATTCTGCATCTAATTCAAATTTCTACAATATAAAGTGCGCTTATAGTTTTTGGGAAGTGCTATCAACTGACCTTGAATCAGCTAGCAAAGGCTGAGGACACAAATGTCACAAATGTTTCACAAAAGGCTACTGCTAAAGAGCTC
>NW_015749871.1:0-464 GCF_001515625.1 Sinocyclocheilus rhinocerous
ATCCTGCATCAAATCAACTGATTGATTACTGGTGGAGCTCGTATTGCACCACAAAATCAAATGAGTAAAGAAAACCATGCATTTTTTATTTGTGCACTGTATAGCATTATGTTATTTAATGAAATTAAGCACATTTTCACCAAATGTGACCTTTTTCAACACACATTGTGCGATCAGATTTGGGCTTCGTGTGTTTATTAAGAGCTGAACAGGGTTTTCTGTCGTGTGTCAATGCACTGTGAAGGACAAATCCAAGGCAGAAATGGCAGAAGTGCTTGCTGAAGCGATAACATTATGATTTCCATTCAGATGTTATTTCTGGACCGGATTTTGTGATCGTGACTGTCATTGATACGTTTAATCATGTCTCGTTGTTCCGAAACACTCTTAAATGTCAAGCAGCTTTATTACAGTATCATGATGACAGAGGAGATGTTTGTGAAGATGACACACACACACACACA
>NW_015749872.1:0-463 GCF_001515625.1 Sinocyclocheilus rhinocerous
GGAGCTGTGTCGGCACATGGTGTTTGTGGAGCTGCAGGAGGGAGAAGGGCTGTTCAAGCCCGGGGATGATGATGACAGCATTTATGTGGTTCAGGATGGAAGGCTGGAGCTTTGCATTCATGAGATTGTAAGGATGAGCTTGAGAAGTACCTTTAGAAGTAATCCATCATTACAGCCAGTTGTTTAGAGAATGTCAGCTGACTCACTCATCAACCCCATGCACATGACAATTTGCACACTATGCTTTACTACAGGTTACTTATTAGTTAATCTCAGTTAAGGCTACATTTAACCCTAGGATAAGAAACGTTTCTTACTTGTAAGTCTGAGGAAGTGAGCACCACTTTTAACTATGAAATATGAAGTCTTTATATTTATGTGTAAATTATATCTAAAATTATACTGAATAATTAGTATTTGTATATATATATATATATATATATACATACACACACACACACAC
>NW_015749873.1:0-464 GCF_001515625.1 Sinocyclocheilus rhinocerous
CAGCATATTAGAATGATTTCTGAAGGATTATGTGACTCTGAAGACAAGTGAAAATTCAGTTCTGCCACAACAGGAAAAAAATATATTTTAAAATATTAAAAAAGAAAACTGTTTCAGATTTAAATTGTAATAATGTGTCAAAATATTACAGTTTTTACTATTTTTGATAAAAAAACATACCTAAAATACTTTTTAGAGGCAGGATCATGTGCATGTAGAAATTTATTGGCAGCATTCTTAGCATACTGCCTCACAAACACTCACATAACATGCTACCATCAGAGCATATTAAACTTGCCCCCCTGCTGGCACTTTCACTGACTATCACCAGTGTGGCATTGCACATTAACCCTTAACTGCCAGAGACACTTGACTTTACTGGGTTAACTCAAGTGGTTGTTCCGTTATGCTGACCTACACTGCTTTTGAAGTGTTCATGCATTTAGCACATTTCTATGGGTGAG
>NW_015749874.1:0-460 GCF_001515625.1 Sinocyclocheilus rhinocerous
AAAGTATGAATGAATACTACAACAGTTAAAATAAATTTATGTTGAAAATTACTAAAACTAAAATAAAAAAATTAAAGCTACATAGAAAAGTTTAAAACTAATTAAAAAATATAAAAAAATAAAATCACTAAAACCAAACTAAAATTAATAAAATAAAATAATAAAACTAATAATTAAAAATATCAATAAATACTGTAACAATATAAAAATAATACTAATATGAAACTGCTACATTCTTATATCGTAACATTTACACCATCAAATAAAAAAACTTTTTTTTTTCTTGTTGAATATCCTGTCATCATCCCAAATTACATCACATTATGGAAGTAAATTGAGTTGCAAATGTCATTTTATGTTGACAATAAAGTTTAAATACATAAGGTAGATCCATACATGCTGCTGTATAGTGTTCAGTATCTTCAGGATACACACACACACACACACACACACACACACA
>NW_015749875.1:0-464 GCF_001515625.1 Sinocyclocheilus rhinocerous
GATACCTCCATTCTTTAGAAATGTGTCAAATGCTTGACTGACAAATTGTCTACCATTGTCAGTTACAACTTCTGATGGATATCCAAATCGAGCAAACATTTTCATCAGTTCTGCTGTAACTGTTTGTGAGGAGATGTCAGCTATTACTGTCGCCTCAGGAAAAGAAGAGTAGTAGTCAATGACAGTCAGAACATATTCACCTTGAATTGGTCCTACTAAGTCAATTCCCAGTTTTGTCCACGGCCTTGGGGGCAGCTCAAGAGGTTGCAGTGGTTGATCCTCCTGAAGAGGTTGGTTTATAACACATGCTGCACAATCTCTGACTATTCTCTCAACATCCAAATCCATGTTGGGCCAGTAAAACTTACTCCTCAGGTACTGCTTTGTTCTCACAATACCCTGGTGTGTCTCATGAGCAAGTCCCAAAGCCCTTTTTACTAAAGAAGAGGGAAGCACAATTCTAC
>NW_015749876.1:0-464 GCF_001515625.1 Sinocyclocheilus rhinocerous
TAAAACTCAACTGTTTAACTCAAGGGGAGTTGGAAAATGAGCCTACAGTATTTTCAAAAATAGTGGAGTGTTCCTTTAAACTGCATTCTCTTGACAGGAGGTAAATTTGCAGGTGAACATAAAATACGTTACATACCACTACTGGTGAACGAGCCAGTGTAATGCAAATACGTCTGAAAAGTCTGACATAAGATGCTGCATGAACGATACCGTGCTTCAAAAGCAATAACAAAAAAATCATTTTTTCTTTAAAACGATTTCATTAATCGTGTTTTTTAATATATTTTTTTATTAAAGTGGAAATCAATTTACTAAATAATGTAAGCTTGGCTGACTGCTTCACTTCCACTTTAAACTGACCATTTAAAACAATATAACTATATACATATAAACACAGGCTTCAGTATATAAAGCTTTTTTAAACTGATGAAGCTTAAGTTCTTTTGAGCTCTTTGTAAACCTAT
>NW_015749877.1:0-464 GCF_001515625.1 Sinocyclocheilus rhinocerous
AAAGGGAGTGATTGACGGCTAATATAAAAATATAGCAAAATCTAGAACCTATAGACAGATTGCTCATCAGTATTGTGTACGCTAAAGGGGAAGAAACATTGCTAGATGACTGTATTTTCTTTGTTTGAATATTTTTGTGAAGTGTTTGTGCGTTTTTGTGGTTCTGATGGCATCGTCATTGACTCTAGATTCATTAGTTGCATTGCATTTACAGCGTAACTGAGCTTCTATGAGCAAAGAGTGCTGATTTCTAATCATGACTTTTGTACAGATGAATGGGAATGCTAGACAGATCAGGTATAGCTGTCCTTGAATCAGACACACTCTGTGTCCAGTAACTGCATAGAAACAGCCCAAGTCACCATTACTAGTGTCTTCTGAATTAGTAAGGGAAGCTTGAGTGGCTCTTTTGAACTAGTAATATCTTAGGTTTTCATGTCTGGGTAATGCTTCATTACTTGGAG
>NW_015749878.1:0-464 GCF_001515625.1 Sinocyclocheilus rhinocerous
GAAATATGGTTAAAGTGTACTGCTGAATGTACTGACAAGCATATAATTTTATTACTTGAATGTAATTTCTACTGAAACCTGTATGTCATATATTTAAATACATATGCAATTATACATTTGTAATGAGAAAGTTGCACTTTAGTAAATATTTTAAAAATGTGTATTTCTTTAAGCACAAAAAAAGATTATTAAAATCTAAAGATTTAAAACATATTGTAAAGTACAACTTTTCATTTGACATTATTACCAAGTGCATTTTTTCAATGTGTATTTATGTGTGTTACATAGTCAAGGTACATAGGTACATAGTCATGAAAGTGTCTCTAAGTACATTTATGTGGCCTTTGATTTCATTATTATTACAGTATAGCCGCTATACAGTACAGTATAGTAGAGCAGCCACAGTACAACAGCACCAGTGCGCTCACCACACACTAGCTATAGGTGGAGAGGAGAGAGAGATA
>NW_015749879.1:0-464 GCF_001515625.1 Sinocyclocheilus rhinocerous
AAGTGTTTGTCCTGTAAATCAGGTCAATATAACAGCCGGTGATTAAAGACATAGCCACAGCTCCGCCGAGGCCCATAAATAGCCACTGGACTGGCTAAGAATTCTCATGTACGCACGCGTACACGTCCATCGCACGCTATCGACGCTGAAGGAGACTAATCCCCGAGCTCAAGGCCCGCTCTTAGACACACATACATACCGGATCGGTTTCGAGGAGGGAGACAGGGTCTGATCATCAGCAAACGCGATCTTCCCCCAAGAAACCCCCCGTTCACTCTGATAAGTGCTAATCCCGGCTCGCGTGGAAGCGTGACCGAGATCAATTAAACTAGTGGCAGATAGCAATCAGAGCTGCGGGCCAGCCATCAGATGAAGGGAGGAAACAGAAGGAGGAGAAAAGGATCAGTCTATCTCCTGCTATCTTTTATCGTCCCTCTTTTCCTTTATCTCTCTCTCTCTCTCTC
>NW_015749880.1:0-464 GCF_001515625.1 Sinocyclocheilus rhinocerous
AAAATTAGTTCAGGTAAATATAATTATTTTACCTCTTGATAATAATGCTTAGGCTACTGTTGCATAAACTTTTATACAAAACTCACATTGCACGAGTATTTACATCAGTAGTAATTCAAACTCCTCAGAGGCCGGCCATTTGTGTAAGTGAAAAATAAGTAGTAAAATTATTATTATTTGTTATATTATTATTCTAGTTAATTATGTTTACATTACATGCAGGCTACATATTTAAAGTGTTACCCAACAATCTTCATGCAATTGCATTTCACATCTCTAAACGTTATTCGTTTCTTCATTTGAATGATGGCCAGTCGCTGCGTGACGGACTGGAGTATCTCTGTTTTGTCGCACACGACTAGATACGGACTAGAAACAAAAGCAAACAGGATTTGTGAGCACCGAGTGCTTCTATGAGAGCACAAAGCCTCATTTGCAGGTGAATGCGATGGCACTCGCTTCGC
>NW_015749881.1:0-464 GCF_001515625.1 Sinocyclocheilus rhinocerous
ATCGAATCGTGAAATTTGTGTCAAAACCCAGCCCTAGTGTTTATAGGTCACACATGATTTATATACATTTGTTCCTAATTTTCTTTTCCTGACTGTTGACAGTGTTTTCTGAAAAGAGATATTCAAAATGCCTACTGTATAAACCTTTAATAATTTAGCATCTGGCTTTATCTGATGTTCAGGAAATGTATTCAAATCCAGTCAACCAAACCACTGACATCCACAGTACTTTTTACCTACTATGGAAGTCGATGGCTACCGTCAACTGTGTGGTTACCAACATTCTTCAAAATTTCTTCTTTTGTGCTCAACAGAAGAAAGAAACTCAAAAGGCTTTGGAACAGGAGTAAATGATGACGGAACTTTCATTTTTGGTGAACTGTCCCTTTAATTAGATAATAAATACAACATTTCAGAAAACGTAATGTCTGCTTTAAGATTAAGTTAAAGCATTTTAATGTCTG